>NC_091361.1:18073289-18245789 GCF_038502225.1 Cherax quadricarinatus
TTACCTTCTCCACTTGTAACTCTACTATATAGTCAAAACTCAGAACCACATGATCGCTAGCTCCAAGGGGCCTCTCGTAAGTGATGTCCTCGATGTCTGAACTGCTCAGGGTGAACACAAGATCCAGTCTTGCTGGCTCATCCTCCCCTCTCTCTCTGGTTGTGTCCCTGACATGTTGATGCATGAGGTTTTCAAGTACCACATCCATCATCTTGGCTCTCCATGTTTCGGGACCCCCATGTGGCTCCAAGTTTTCCCAGTCGATCTCCCTGTGGTTGAAATCGCCCATTACCAGTAACTTTGCTCTGCTCGAGTGAGCTCTTCTTGCCACCTCAGCCAGTGTGTCCACCATCACCCTGTTGTTTTCTTCGTACTCCTCTCTTGGCCTCCTGCAGTTCTGTGGTGGGTTATACATCACTCCAATGACTACTTTATGTTCTCCGGACTGAATTGTACCTACAATGTAGTCTCTTTCTCCAATCATGTCCATGCCTTCCATTTCCTCAAATCCCCATTGGTGTTTTATGAGCAGTGCAACCCCTCCTCCCCCTCTACTCCTTCTATCTTTCCTCAGGATCTGATATCCTGTTGGGAAGATTGTGTCTGTTATTGTCTCAGCGAGTTTTGTTTCTGTGACTGCTATGATGTCTGGGGATTTTTCACTGATTCTTTCATTCCACTCCTCATGTTTATTCGTTATTCCATCCGCGTTTGTGTACCAAACCTTTAGTTTCTTTTCTATCATTGTGGTCATGCAAGTATATTGGGGTTGGGGGAGCGAGAGCCTTGGTGGGGGCCTATATGGGGCTGTGGTGTAGGTGGGGTATGTGTTGGTGGGGGTGGGGTCAGAATGCCCATAAGGGACAGCTGTTGGGGTGAGGTTTGTGATATGGGGGTTGGTGGCAGAGGGAACAGTGAGTGGGTTGTAGTATAGGTTGCTCAGTTGCGTTGGGAATGTCGCGGGTGGGGTCTTTTGGTGGGAGATTCTATGGGGTGTGTTTGCCCTTCCTCCTGTGTCAGGGTCCTGCTCATTTTCATTGCTTCTCGTTCCTCTATGTACTCACCTATTTGTACTCACCTATTTGTGGTTGCAGGGGTCGAGTCACAGCTCCTGGCCCCGCCTCTTCGCTGATTGCTACTAGGTCCTCTCTCTCCCTGCCCCATGAGCTCTATCATACCTCGCCTTAAAACTATGTATGGTTCCTGCCTCCACCACATCACTTTCTAGGCTATTCCATGGCCTGATTACTCTATGACTGAAGAAATACTTCCTAACATCCCTTTGATTCATCTGAGTCTTCAACTTCCAATTGTGACCTCTTGTGTCTGTGTCCCATCTCTGGAACATCCCGTCTTTGTCCACCTCGTCTATTCCGCGCAGTATTTTATATGTCGTTATCATGTCTCCCCTGACCCTCCTGGCCTCCAGTGTCGTCAGGCCGATTTCCCTCAACCTTTCTTCATAGGACAATCCCCGTAGCTCTGGGACTAGTCTTGTTGCAAACCTTTGCACTTTCTCTAATTTCTTGACGTGCTTGACTAGGTGTGGATTCCAAACTGGTGCTGCATACTCCAGTATGGGCCTGACGTAGATGGTGTACAGAGTCTTAAACGAATCCTTACTGAGGTATCGGAACGCTATCCGTAGGTTTGCCAGGCGCCCGTATGCTGCAGCAGTTATCTGATTGATGTGCGCCTCAGGAGATATGCTCGGTGTTATACTCACCCCCAGATCTTTTTCCTTTAGTGAGGTTTGCAGTCTTTGGCCATCTAAACTATATTGTGTCTGCGGTCTTCTTTGCCCTTCCCCAATCTTCATGACTTTGCATTTGGCAGGGTTAAATTCTAGGAGCCAGTTGCTGGACCAGGCTTGTAGCCTGTCCAGATCTCTTTGTAGTCCTGCCTGATCCTCGTCCGATTCGATTCTTCTCATTAACTTCACATCGTCTGCAAACAAGGACACTTCTGAGTCTATCCCTTCCGTTATGTCGTTCACGTATACCAAGAACAGCACAGGTCCTAGGACTGACCCCTGTGGAACCCCGCTTGTCACAGGCGCCCACTCTGACACCTCGTCGCGTACCATGACTCGTTGTTTCCTCCCTGTCAGATATTCTCTGATCCATTGCAGTGCCTTTCCTGTTATGTGTGCCTGGTCCTCTAGCTTTTGCAGTAACCTCTTGTGAGGAACTGTGTCGAAAGCCTTCTTGCAGTCCAAAAATACGCAGTCGATCCACCCCTCTCTCTCTTGTCTTACTTCTGTCACCTTGTCATAAAACTCTAGTAGGTTTGTGACACAGGATTTTCCTTCCCTGAAACCGTGCTGGTTGTCAATTATACACTTGTTTCTTTCCAGGTGCCCCACCACTCTCCTCCTGATGATCTTCTCCATGACCTTGCATACTATACACGTTAGAGATACAGGTCTGTAGTTTAGTGCCTCATGTCTGTCTCCCTTTTTAAAAATTGGGACTACATTTGCCATTTTCCATACCTCAGGGAGTTGCCCAGTTTCAAATGATGTGTTGAAGATCTTTGTTAATGGCTCACACAATATCTCTGCTCCCTCTTTAAGGACCCATGGAGAGATGTTGTCTGGTCCCACCGCCTTTGAGGTGTCAAGTTCGCATAGCAGCTTCTTCACCTCCTCCTTGGTTATATGTACCTCATCCAGCACTTGCTGGTGTGCCCCCCTGTTCTGATTTCTTGGAGTCCTACTGGTTTCCACTGTAAATACCTCTTTAAATCTTGTGTTGAGCTCCTGACATACCTCTCGGTCGTTTCTTGTGAATTCCCCATCACCCTTCCTCAGTCTGATTACCTGGTCCTTGACTGTTGTTTTCCTCCTGATGTGGCTGTACAACAGCTTCGGGTCAGTCTTTACTTTTGATGCTATGTCATTTTCATATTGTCTCTGAGCCTCCCTTCTTATCTGTGCATATTCGTTTCTGGCTCTTCGGCTGATTTCTTTATTTTCCTGAGTTCTCTGTCTTCTGTACCTTTTCCATTCTCTATTACACCTAGTTTTTGCCTCCCTACACCTTTGGGTGAACCAAGGACTCGTTCTGTTCTTCCCATTATTTCTGTTTCCCTTGGGAACAAACCTCTCCTCTGCCTCCTTGCATTTTGTTGCTACATAGTCCATCATTTCTTGTACTGGTTTTCCTGTCAGTTCCCTCTCCCACTGAATGTCTTGAAGGAAGTTCCTCATGCCTGAGTAGTTCCCCCTTTTGTAGTTTGGTTTTTCCCAGCCTATTTCTGCTACTCTCTCCACTTGGAGCTCAACTATGTAGTCGAAGCACAGAACCACATGATCACTAGCTCCCAGGGGCCTTTCATACATGATACCCTCGATGTCCGAACTACTCATGGTGAATACAAGGTCCAACCTTGCTGGTTCATCCTCTCCTCTCTCTCTGGTAGTGTCTCTAACATGTTGATGCATGAGGTTCTCCAGTACCACATCCATCATCTTGGCTCTCCATGTTTCGGGACCCCCATGGGGCTCCAGGTTTTCCCAGTCAATCTCCTTGTGATTGAAATCACCCATAACTAGTAACTTTGCTCCCCCCATGTGTGCTCTCCTGGCCACCTCGGCTAGTGTGTTGATCATTGCTCTGTTGCTCTCATCGTATTCTTCTCTTGGCCTCCTGCAGTTCTGTGGTGGGTTGTACATTACTGCAATTATCACCTTATGTCCCTCAGACTGGATTGTTCCTACTAAGTAGTCCCTTTCGCCCATGCCATCCATTCCTTCCATTTTCTCAAAACCCCACTGGTTTTTAATGAGCAGTGCAACTCCTCCTCCCCCTCTCCTCCCTCTGTCTTTCCTGAAGATTTGATATCCGGATGGAAAGATTGAATCTGTTATTATTCTGGTGAGTTTTGTTTCTGTGAGTGCTATTATGTCTGGGGATGTCTCTTTGATTCTTTCGTGCCACTCCTCATACTTGTTTGTTATTCCATCTGCATTTGTATACCACACCTTCAACTTCTTTTCTAAGACTGTGGTCTGGGAAGTATATTGGGGTTGGGGAAGTGGGAGACCTGGTAAGGAACTATGGGTTGTTGCTGTGGGGGTGAAGTTTGTAATGTAGTGGGTGGGGGCATTGGATGTGGCATGGGTGTTTTGATTTAGAGTGTTTGGTTGCACTGGGGTTGACCTGGTTGGGAGGCTTCTATAGAAAGTTGTGAGGGAGGCTGTATTAGATCTTCTTCCTGGGTCTGGGATCTCCTGTCTGTCTTCTCCATCCCCTCTCTTTCCTCCTTTCGCCTTTGTACCATCTCTCTCAGTTTCATCCTTTCTTCTTGTGTTCTGTCGCGGTCGAGATACACCCTCCTGTATGCCGTCATGTCCCTTAATCGTGCTTTCTCCTGCAGTATCCTGGTCCGAGTCGCTTCTGCCTTGAAGGTCACTCTCACTGGCCGGGTTCTTTTTTTTACAAACCCCCCTATTCTCCGAAAATTTTCCAGCTGGGTCATATCGTCTTCTCCTATTGCTTTCATGATGCTTTCAATTGCTTTTTTTTCCCCTTGTTTTCTTGCTTCATATGTTTCCCCTTCGACTTCCTGGAGCCCATACACAAAGACTGACCTCACCCTTTCATTCTCCCACTGCATATCCCTGTGTATCCCCTCATTTAATTTGGTTTCCTCCACTGCAGCTTTCCTTTCATCAGTTTCACTGGCTAATGTACTTGGGCTCAGTGGCCTGTCATTTTCCCTTCTCGGCTTTCCTTGGGCTCTGTTGTTGTCTGTTAGGGCCTCCACATAAAGCTTAGCTCTTTCATTTGCTACAGTCTCCTCTGATAGAGCATCTCCATGCAGTTGTGCCCCTTCTTTCCCTACAGTCCCCTTATTTGTGGCTGAGGTAGCAGTCTCTGATGTCAATCCCAAAATGTTCTTTAGTTCTTTATGCTGTTTCAGATTTTTCAGTTCCTCTTCTAAACTCTGTATCCTAGCTTCTGCTGTTTTGACATGCACCTCCCACTTCCTGCTTTCCATATCTATCCTCTCTTCCATTCTCATGCTAAGTTCTTCTAGTTTCTTTTCCCATTCATGATCCCTTTTTATGAGCTCTGCTGCCCAATCTTCCTTTGCATTTTCCTCCTCCTGTCCCTTGGTTTTTCTTGTTGCTCTCTGGCAACCCATTTTTGTTTTATCCTGATTGCCTCAGAGTGGGAAACCTATGTAGTTCTGTATGTTAGGTTAGTAGTGTGTGTGTCAGAGTGTGGGGGGGGGAAAGTAGTGGAGGAACTGTGGCTATTTGGGAGCTGAGTGGGGAGGGGTGGGGAGGGTTTGGGGTGAACGTGTGTGTGTGTGTGTGTGTGTGTTGTGTGTGTGTTGTGTGTGTGTGTGTGTGTGTGTGTGTGTGTGTGTGTGTGTGTGTGTGTGTGTGTGTGTGTGTGTGTGTGTGTGTGTGTGTGTGTGTGTGTTGTGTGTGTGTTGTGTGTGTGTGTGTGTGTGTGTGTGTGTGTGTGTACTCACCTAGTTGTACTCACCTAGTTGTACTCACCTAGTTGAGGTTGCGGGGGTCGAGTCCGAGCTCCTGGCCCCGCCTCTTCACTGATCGCTACTAGGTCACTCTCCCTGAGCCGTGAGCTTTATCATACCTCTGCTTAAAGCTATGTATGGATCCTGCCTCCACTACATCGCTTCCCAAACTATTCCACTTACTGACTACTCTGTGGCTGAAGAAATACTTCCTAACATCCCTGTGATTCATCTGTGTCTTCAGCTTCCAACTGTGTCCCCTTGTTACTGTGTCCAATCTCTGGAACATCCTGTCTTTGTCCACCTTGTCAATTCCTCTCAGTATTTTGTATGTCGTTATCATGTCCCCCCTATCTCTCCTGTCCTCCAGTGTCGTCAGGTTGATTTCCCTTAACCTCTCCTCGTAGGACATACCTCTTAGCTCTGGGACTAGTCTTGTTGCAAACCTTTGCACTTTCTCTAGTTTCTTCACGTGCTTGGCTAGGTGTGGGTTCCAAACTGGTGCCGCATACTCCAATATGGGCCTAACGTACACGGTGTACAGGGTCCTGAATGATTCCTTATTAAGATGTCGGAATGCTGTTCTGAGGTTTGCTAGGCGCCCATATGCTGCAGCAGTTATTTGGTTGATGTGCGCTTCAGGAGATGTGCCTGGTGTTATACTCACCCCAAGATCTTTTTCCTTGAGTGAGGTTTGTAGTCTCTGACCCCCTAGACTGTACTCCGTCTGCGGCCTTCTTTGCCCTTCCCCAATCTTCATGACTTTGCACTTGGTGGGATTGAACTCCAGGAGCCAATTGCTGGACCAGGTCTGCAGCCTGTCCAGATCCCTTTGTAGTTCTGCCTGGTCTTCGATCGAGTGAATTCTTCTCATCAACTTCACGTCATCTGCAAACAGGGACACCTCAGAGTCTATTCCTTCCGTCATGTCGTTCACAAATACCAGAAACAGCACTGGTCCTAGGACTGACCCCTGCGGGACCCCGCTGGTCACAGGTGCCCACTCTGACACCTCGCCACGTACCATGACTCGCTGCTGTCTTCCTGACAAGTATTCCCTGATCCATTGTAGTGCCTTCCCTGATATCCCTGCTTGGTCCTCCAGTTTTTGCACCAATCTCTTGTGTGGAACTGTGTCAAACGCCTTCTTGCAGTCCAAGAAAATGCAATCCACCCACCCCTCTCTCTCTTGTCTTACTGCTGTCACCATGTCATAGAACTCCAGTAGGTTTGTGACACAGGATTTCCCGTCCCTGAAACCATGTTGGCTGCTGTTGATGAGATCGTTCCTTTCTAGGTGTTCCACCACTCTTCTCCTGATAATCTTCTCCATGATTTTGCATACTATACATGTCAGTGACACTGGTCTGTAGTTTAATGCTTCATGTCTGTCTCCTTTTTTAAAGATTGGGACTACATTTGCTGTCTTCAATGCCTCAGGCAATCTCCCTGTTTCGATAGATGTATTGAATATTGTTGTTAGGGGTACACATAGTGCCTCTACTCCCTCTCTCAATACCCATGGGGAGATGTTATCTGGCCCCATTGCCTTTGAGGTATCTAGCTCACTCAGAAGCCTCTTCACTTCTTCCTCGGTTGTGTGCACAGTGTCCAGCACTTGGTGGTGTGCCCCACTTCTCCGTCTTTCTGGAGTCCCTTCTGTCTCCTCTGTGAACACTTCTTTGAATCTCTTGTTGAGTTCTTCACATACTTCACGGTCATTTCTTGTTGTCTCTCCTCCTTCCTTCCTTAGCCTGATTACCTGGTCCTTGACTGTTGTTTTCCTCCTGATGTGGCTGTACAACAGTTTCGGGTCAGATTTGGCTTTCGCTGCTATGTCATTTTCATATTGTCTTTGGGCCTCCCTTCTTATCTGTGCATATTCGTTTCTGGCTCTACGACTGTTCTCCTTATTCTCCAGGGTCCTTTGCCTTCTATATTTCTTCCATTCCCTAGCACACTTGGTTTTTGCCTCCCTGCACCTTTGGGTAAACCATGGGCTCATCCTGGCTTTTTCATTATTCTTGTTACCCTTGGGTACAAACCTCTCCTCAGCCTCCTTGCATTTTGTTGCTACATATTCCATCATCTCATTAACTGGCTTCCCTGCCAGTTCTCTGTCCCACTGAACCCCGTTCAGGTAGTTCCTCATTCCTGTGTAGTCCCCTTTCTTGTAGTTTGGCTTCATTCGTCCTGGCCTTCCTGCTTCTCCCTCCACTTGTAGCTCTACTGTGTATTCGAAGCTTAAAACCACATGGTCACTGGCTCCAAGGGGTCTTTCATATGTGATGTCCTCGATATCTGCACTACTCAAGGTGAATACTAAGTCCAGCCTTGCTGGTTCATCCTCTCCTCTCTCTCTTGTAGTGTCCCTTACGTGTTGGCACATGAAGTTTTCCAGTACCACCTCCATCATCTTAGCCCTCCATGTATCTTGGCCCCCATGTGGGTCCAAGTTCTCCCAATCGATCTCCTTGTGGTTAAAGTCACCCATGATCAGGAGCTTTGCCCTGCATGCATGAGCTCTTCTGGCCACTCTAGCCAGTGTGTCAACCATCGCTCTATTGCTCTCGTCGTACTCTTGCCTTGGCCTCCTGCTGTTCTGTGGTGGGTTATACATCACTGCTATTACCACCTTGGGACCTCCAGAGTGAAGTGTTCCCGCTATGTAATCACTTTCTTCTCCGCTGTCTCCTCTGTGTGTGTGTGTGTGTGTTGTGTGTGTGTCTGTGTGTGTGAGTTGTGTGTGTGTGTGTGTGTGTGTGTGTGTGTGTGTGTGTGTGTGTGTGTGTGTGTGTGTGTGTGTGTGTGTGTGTGTGTGTGTGTGTGTGTGTGTGTGTGTCTGTGTGTGTGTGTGTGTGTGTGTACTCACCTATTTGTACTCACCTATTTGTGGTTGCAGGGGTCGAGTCACAGCTCCTGGCCCCGCCTCTTCGCTGATTGCTACTAGGTCCTCTCTCTCCCTGCCCCATGAGCTCTATCATACCTCGCCTTAAAACTATGTATGGTTCTTGCCTCCACTACATCCCTTTCTAGGCTATTCCATGGCCTGACTACTCAATGACTGAAGAAATACTTCCTAACATCCCTTTGATTCATCTGAGTCTTCAACTTCCAATTGTGACCTCTTGTGTCTGTGTCCCATCTCTGGAACATCCCGTCTTTGTCCACCTCGTCTATTCCGTGCAGTATTTTATATGTCGTTATCATGTCTCCACTGACCCTCCTGTCCTCCAGTGTCGTCAGGCCGATTTCCCTCAACCTTTCTTCATAGGACAATCCCCGTAGCTCTGGGACTAGTCTTGTTGCAAACCTTTGCACTTTCTCTAATTTCTTGACGTGCTTGACTAGGTGTGGATTCCAAACTGGTGCTGCATACTCCAGTATGGGCCTGACGTAGATGGTATACAGAGTCTTAAACGAATCCTTACTGAGGTATCGGAACGCTATCCGTAGGTTTGCCAGGCGCCCGTATGCTGCAGCAGTTATCTGATTGATGTGCGCCTCAGGAGATATGCTCGGTGTTATACTCACCCCCAGATCTTTTTCCTTGAGTGAGGTTTGCAGTCTTTGGCCATCTAAACTATATTGTGTCTGCGGTCTTCTTTGCCCTTCCCCAATCTTCATGACTTTGCATGTGTGTGTGTATGTATGTATGTGTGTATTCACCTATTTGTACTCACCTATTTGTGGTTTCAGGGGTCGAGTCATAGCTCCTGGCCCCTCCTCTTCACTGATTGCTACTAGGTCATCTCTCTCCTTGCTCCATGAGATTGATCATACCTCGTCTTAAAACTATATATGGTTCCCGCCTCCACTACGTCACTTTCTAGGCTGTTCCACTGCCTGACAACTCTATGAATGAAGAAATACTTCCTAACATCCCTTTGATTCATCTGAGTCTTCAACTTCCAATTGTGACCTCTTGTTTCTGTGTCCCCTCCCTAGAACATCCCGTCTTTGTCCACCTTGTCTATTCCGAGCAGTATTTTATATGTCGTTATCATGTCTCCCTTGACCCTCCTGTCCTCCAGTGTCGTCAGGCCGATTTCCCTCAACCTTTCTTCGTAGGACAATCCCCTTAGCTCTGGGACTAGTCTTGTTGCAAACCTTTGCACTTTCTCTAATTTCTTGACGTGCTTGACCAGGTGTGGATTCCAAACTGGTGCTGCATACTCCAGTATGGGCCTGACGTAAATGGTATACAGTCTTGAACGATTCCTTACTGAGGTATCGGAACGCTATCCGTAGGTTTGCCAGACGCCCATATGCTGCAGGAGTTATCTGATTGATGTGCGCCTCAGGAGATATGCTCGGTGTTATACTTACCCCCAGATCTTTTTCCTTGAGTGAGGTTTGCAGTCTTTGGCCATCTAGACTATAATGTGTCTGCGGTCTTCTTTGCCCTTCCCCAATCTTCATGACTTTGCATTTGGCAGGGTTAAACTCAAGGAGACAGTTGCTGGACCAGGCTTGTAGCCTGTCCAGGTCTCTTTGTAGTCCTGCCTGATCCTCGTCCGATTTGATTCTTCTCATTAACTTCACATAATCTGCAAACAAGGACACTTCTGAGTCTATCCCTTCCGTTATGTCATTCACATATACCAAAAACAGCACAGGTCGTAGGACTGACCCCTGTGGAACCCCGCTTGTCACAGGCGCCCACTCTGACACTTCGTCACGTACCATGACTCGTTGTTGCCTCCCTGTCAGGTATTCTCTGATCCATTGCAGTGCCTTTCCTGTTATGTGTGCCTGATCCTCTAGCTTTTGCAGTAACCTCTTGTGAGGAACTGTGTCGAAGGCCTTCTTGCAGTCCAAAAAAAATGCAGTCGATCCAGCCCTCTCTCTCTCTTGTCTTCTGTCACCTTGTCATAAAACTCCAGTAGGTTTGTGACACTGGATTTTCCTTCCCTGAAACCGTGCTGGCTGTCAATTATACACTTGTTTCTTTCCAGGTGCTCCACCACTCTCCTCCTGATGATCTTCTTTATGACTTTGCATACTATACACTTTATTGATACAGGTCTGTAGATTAGTGCCTCATGTCTGTCTTCTTTTTTAAAAATTGGGACTACATTTGCCATCTTCCATACCTCAGGGAGTTGCCCAGTTTCAACGGATGTGTTGTAATAAAGTTGGTAGAATTACCGACAATATGTAAAGTAAAAGGACACAAGTGCAACTAATGTGACATTTATTGTGGCAACGTTTCGCTCTCCAGGAGATTTATCAAGCCATTACAAACAATACATGGACACAGAGGGTATATAAAGGCTCAGAGTGAGGTGCGATACTAGTGAGGTACCATTTCGATGTTCACTAGTGGTAGTAGTAGTAGTAGTAGTGGTAGTGACAAAAGTAATACAATATGGTAGAGCAATTAATTCGTACATGAGTAAATGGATATAAAAGCTATTACTTGGGTAACATAAAAATAGGTTGGACAAATATAGACTGGAAAGAGGCAGCTTGTTTCAGTGTTCACTCTCTGTAATGTGTTTTGTGTAGTATAACAGGAGAGACTATGTGACGGCAGGGTTTACTGTTTTCAGGACTTCGGAGATGGTGAAGCTGCCGTTGTTTTGTTCAATTGTATTTGAAACAGCGATCAGTGCTGATTCGAGGCACTTGCGTCTACGGAAATTAGTTTCTTTGATCACTAATTGGGCGTCTCTGAATTTCATGAGATGATTGGTGGAATTTCGGTGTTGTACACAGGCGTTGTTCAAGTTATCGTTCCTACATGCGTAAATGTGTTCATTGAGGCGGGTGTCGAGGTTTCTTGCTGTTTCACCTACGTAAATCTTGTCACAGCCTCCACAGGGTATAGTGTAAACTCTTGGATTGACTGGTTCGTGGTGCTTGGATTTTGTCCTAGTTAGATCCTTTATTGAAGTTCTAGAAGCGATGGCGACTCTGGTGTTAGCTTGTGAAAGTACTTTTGAGACGTTCAGTGCAACCTGGCTGTTGGGAAGAATTATAACTTTGTTGGGAGTGGTGTTGATGCGTGGAGAATTAATGATCTGAAGAGCTCTTTTCTTGCAGTCTTTGATGAAAAAAGAAGGAAAATGTAACTCAGTGAATGTTTGGTGAATGTATGTACATTCCTCGTCAAGAAACTCAGGACTACAAATTCGGTATGCTCTTAGGAAAAACCCGATGATGATGCCTCTTTTGGTCTTGGTATCTTGACTGGAATAGAAATGTGTGAGATCATTTTTATTGGGGGGTTTCCGATAAACTTGAAATCTTAGGTTGTTGTCTACTTTGTGAATGAGGACGTCGAGGAAAGGTAGCTTGTCATTGGACTCTTCTTCTAGTGTAAACTGGATCGTTCACCAAAGATTTTCTATACAAAACCAGACAAATACTTAAACGCACTAGAGAAGGGAAGAAACTTCTGTACTTGTTACGAAGCAACCCTAAACCAGCACACATGTATGGTTTACCCAAGACCCATAAACACAATATTCCTCTCAGACCAATCACGTCAGGAATAGGCAGTGCTCCACACAAACTAGCCGGAGTTCTTGCCAAACATCTTTCCTGCCTTCTGGGGACCATCAGCCCCGCTCATCATAAACACTCAGGCGACCTTCTCAACCGCATCCGTAACCTCTCCATCCGTAACAAGAAACTAAGCAGTTTGGATGTGACTTCCCTCTTCACAAAAGTACCTACCAAAAAAGCCATCGAGGTTCTACGACGTAAAGTCAATCAGGACCTTAATCTTCCTCTACCTCCCGGAGATTTTGTTGACTTGATTGAACTCTGTGTTAATTTCAACTGTTTTTCTTTCAATAACAAGCTCTACAAACAAACCTACGGCATGGGAATGGGATCCCCAATAAGTGCCGTCCTAGCCAACTTATACATGGAACACATAGAGTCTGAACACTTCGCCAACATCATCCCTTCAAGCGTCACTTGGTTACGTTACGTGGACGATGTCCTCGTAATAACTCCAAAACGTTTTGATGTACGGGATTTTCAGGCAAGGCTCAACGCAGTTGAACCGGCGATCCAGTTTACACTAGAAGAAGAGTCCAATGACAAGCTACCCTTCCTCGACGTCCTCATTCACAAAGTAGACAACAACCTAAGATTTCAAGTTTATCGGAAACCCACCAATAAAAATGATCTCACACACTTCTATTCCAGTCAAGATACCAAGACCAAAAGAGGCATCATCATCGGGTTTTTCCTAAGAGCATACCGAATTTTTAGTCCTGAGTTTCTTGACGAGGAATGTACATACATTCACCAAACATTCACTGAGAAAAGAGCTCTTCAGATCATTAATTCTCCACGCATCAACACCACTCCCAACAAAGTTATAATTCTTCCCAACAGCCAGGTTGCACTGAACGTCTCAAAAGTACTTTCACAAGCTAACACCAGAGTCTCCATCGCTTCTAGCACTTCAATAAAGGATCTAACTAGGACAAAATCCAAGCACCACGAACCAGTCAATCCAGGAGTTTACACTATACCCTGTGGAGGCTGTGACAAGATTTACGTAGGTGAAACAGCAAGAAACCTCGACACCCGCCTCAATGAACACATTTACGCATGTAGGAACGATAACTTGAACAACGCCTGTGTACAACACCGAAATTCCACCAATCATCTCATGAAATTCAGAGACGCCCAATTAGTGATCAAAGAAACTAATTTCCGCAGACGCAAGTGCCTCGAATCAGCACTGATCGCTGTTTCAAATACAATTAAACAAAACAACGGCAGCTTCACCGTCTCCGAAGTCTTAGCAAGAATCCTCCTGAAAACAGTAAACCCTGCCATCACATAGTCTCTCCTGTTATACTACACAAAGCACATTACAGAGAGTGAACACTGAAACAAGCTGCCTCTTTCCAGTCTATATTTGTCCAATCTATTTTTATGTTACCCAAGTAATAGCTTTTATATCCTTTTACTCATGTACGAATTAATTGCTCTACCATATTGTATTACTTTTGTCACTACCACCACTACCACTACTACTACTACCACTAGTGAACATCGAAATGGTACCTCACTAGTATTGCACCTCACTCTGAGCCTTTATATACCCTCTGTGCCCATGTATTGTTTGTAATGGCTTGATAAAGCTCCTGGAGAGCGAAACGTTGCCACAATAAATGTCACATTAGTTGCACTTGTGTCCTTTTACTTTACAAATGGATGTGTTGTTAATGGCACACACAGCATCTCTGCTCCCTCTCTAAGGACCCACGGAGAGATGTTGTCTGGTCCCACCGCCTTTGAGGTGTCAAGTTCACATAGCAGCTTCTTCACCTCCTCCTTGGTTATGTGTACCTCATCCAGCACTTGTTGGTGTACTCCCCTGTTCTGATTTCCTGGAGTCCTATTGGTTTCCACTGTAAATACTTCTTTAAATCTCGTGTTGAGCTCCTGACATACCTCTCGGTCGTTTCTTGTGAGCTCCAAATCACCCTTCCTCAGTCTGATTACCTGGTCCTTTACTGTTGTTTTCCTCCTGATGTGGCTATACAACAGCTTCGGGTCAGACTTGATTTTCGATGCTATGTCATTTTCATATTGTCGCTGAGCCTCCCTTCTTATCTGTGCATATTCGTTTCTGGCTCTTCGGCTAATATCTTTATTTTCCAGAGTTCTCTGTCTTCTGTACCTTTTCCATTCTCTAGTACACCTAGTTTTTGCCTCCCTACACCTTTGGGTGAACCAAGGACTCGTTCTGTTCTTCCCATTATTTCTGTTTTCCTTGGGAACAAACCTCTCCTCTGCCTCCTTGCATTTTGTTGCCACATAGTCCATCATTTCTTGTACAGGTTTTCCTGTCAGTTCCCTCTCCCACTGAATGTCTTGCAGGAAGTTCCTCATGCCTGAGTAGTTCCCCCTTTTGTAGCTTGGTTTTTTCCATCCTATTCCTGCTACTCTCTCCACTTGAAGCTCAACTATGTAGTCAAAGCACAGAACCACTTGATCACTAGCTCCTAGTGTGTGTGTTCGTGTGTGTGTATGAGCGTATTCACCTATTTGTACTCATCTCTTTGTGGTTGCAGGGGTCGAATCATAGCTCCTGGCCCCGCCTCTTCACTGATCCCTACTCGGCCCTCTCTCTCCCTGCTCCATGAGCTTTATCATACCTCGTCATTGAACTACGTATTGTTCCTGCCTCCACTACATCACTTTCCAGACTGTTCCACTTCCCGACAACGCTGACTGATGAAATTCTTCCTAACATCCATATGACTCATCTGAATCTGTGTGTAGCCAGTGGCGGACTTACTGTTTTGGGGCCCTGAAGCTTGAACTGTTATGGGGGCCCTGAAGCTTGAACTGTTTTGGGGCCCTGAAACTTGAACTGTTATGGGGGCCCTGAAGCTTTAACTGTTTTGGGGCCCTTAAGCTTGAACTGTTATAGGATCACTGAAGCTTGAACTGTTATGGGGCCCTGAAGCTTGAACTGTTTGGGGCCCTGAAGGATGAACTATTATGGGGGCTCTGAAGCTTGAACTGTTGTGGGGTCCCTGAAGCTTGAACTGTTATGGGGCACTGAAGCTTGAACTGTTATAATGGCCCTGAAGCTGGAACTGTAATGGGGGGCCTGAAGCTGGAACTGTTATAGGGCCCTGAAGCTTAAACTGTTATGGGGCACTGAAGCTGGAACAGTTTTGGGGCCCTGAAACTTGAACTGTTATGGGGCCCTGAAGCTTTAACTGTTTTGGGGCCCTTAAGCTTGAACTGTTATAGGGTCACTGAAGCTTGAACTGTTATAGGGCCCTGAAGCTTGAACTGTTTTGGGGCCCTGAAGGATGAACTATTATGGGGGCTCTGAAGCTTGAACTGTTGTGGGGTTCCTGAAGCTTGAACTGTTATGGGGCACTGAAGCTTGAACTGTTATAATGGCCCTGAAGCTGGAACTGTAATGGGGGACCTGAAGCTGGAACTGTTATAGGGCCATGAAGCTTAAACTGTTATGAGGGCCCTGAAGCTGGAACAGTTTCGGGGGCCCTGAAGCCGGAACAGTTTTGGGGGCCTTGATGCTGGAACTGTTATGGGGGTCCTAAAGCTGGAACTGTTATGGCGTTCCTAAAGCTGGAACTGTTATGGGGGCCCTGAAGCTGGAACTGTAATGGGGCCCTGAAGCTGGAACTGTTATGGGGACCCTGAAGATGGAACTGTTATGGGGCCCTGAAGTTGGAACTGTTATGGGGGCCCTAAAGCTGGAACTGTTATGGGGGTCCTAAAGCTGGAACTGTTATGGGGGCCCTAAAACTGGAACTGTTATGGGGCTCTGAAGCTAGAACTGTCATGGGGGCCCTGAAGCTGGAACTGTTATGGTGGTCCTAAAGCTGGAAGTGTTATGGAGGCCCTGAAGCTGGAACAGTTTCGGGGGCCCTAAAGCTAGGACTGTTATGGGGGCCCTGAAGCTGGAACTGTTATGGGGCCATGAAGCTAGAACTGTTATGGGGGCCCTGAAGCTGGAACAGTTTCGGGGGCCCTGAAGCTAGGACTGTTATGGGGGCCCTGAAGCTGGAACTGTTATGGGGACCCTGAATCTGGAACTGTTGTGGGACCCTGAAGCTGGAGCTGTTATGGGGCTCTGAAGATGAAACTGTTATGGGGCCTTGAAGCTGGAACTATTATGGGGCCCTGACGCTTGAACTGTTATGGGGGCCCTCAAGCTTGACCTGTTATGGGGCCTTGAAGCTGGAACTATTATGGGGCCCTGACGCTTGAACTGTTATGGGCGCCCTCAAGCTTGACCTGTTATGGGGCTCTGAATCTGGAACTGTTATGGGGGCCCTAAAGCTGGAACTGTTATGGGGGACCTAAAGCTGGAACTGTTGTGGGGGCCCTGAAGCTGGAACTGTTATGGGGCCCTAAAGCTGGAACTGTTATGAGGGCCCTGAAGCTGGAGCTGTTATGGGGGCCCTGAAGATGGAACTGTTATGGGGTCCTGAAGCTAGAGCTGTTATGGGGGCTCAGAAACTGGAACTGTTATGGGGGCCCTGAAGCTGGAACTGTTATGGGGGCCCTGAAGCTGGAACTGTTATGGGGCCCTGAAGCTGGAACTGTTATGGGGGCCCTGAAGCTGGAACTGTTATGAGGGCCCTGAAGCTGGAGCGGTTATGGGGGCCCTGAAGATGGAGCTGTCATGGGGTCCTGAAGCTGGAGCTGTTATGGGGGCTCAGAAACTGGAACTGTTATGGGGGCCCTGAAGCTGGAACTGTTATGGGGGCCTTGAAGCTGGAACTGTTATGGGGGCCCTGAAGCTGGAACTGTTGCGGGGCCCTGAAGCTGGAACTGTTATGGGGGCCCTGAGGCTGAAACTGTTACGGGGGCCCTGAAGCTGGAACTGTTAAGGGGGCCCTGAAGCTTAACCTGTTATGTTGGCCCTGAAGCTGGAAATGTTATGAGGGGCCCTGAAGCTGGAACTGTTACGGGGCCTTGAAGCTAGAACTGGTACGGGGGCTCAGAAGCTGGAACTGGTATGAGGGCCCTGAAGCTGGAACTGTTATGGGAACCCTGAAGCTGGAACTGGTATGGGGGGGCCCTGAAGCTGGAACTGTTATGGGGCCTTGAAGCTGGAACTGTTATGGGGGCCCTGAAGCTGAAACTGTTATGAGGACCCTGAAGCTGGAACTGTTATGGGGGGCACTGAAGCTGGAACTGTTATGGGGGCCCTGAAGCTGGAACTGTTATGGGGGCCCCTCAGGAACTGTTATGGGGGCCCTGAAGCTGGAACTGTTATGGGGGCTCTGAAGCTGGAACTGTTATGGGGTCCTGAAGCTGGAACTGTTATGGGGGCCCTGAAGCTGGAACTGTTATGGGGAGCCCTGAAGATGGAACTGTTATGGGGCCCTGAAGCTGGAACTGTTATGGGGCCCTGAAGCTGGAATTGTTATGGAGGCCCTGAAGCTGAAATTGTTATGGGGGCCCTGAAGCTGGAACTGTTATGAGGACCCTGAAGCTGGAACTGTTATGGGGGGCCCTGAAGCTGGAGCTGCTATGGGGGCCTTGAAGCTGGAACTGTTATGGGGAGCCCTGAAGCTGGAACTGTTATGGGGGCCTTGAAGCTGGAACTGTTATGGGGGTCCTGAAGCTGGAACTGTTATGGGGCCCTGATTCTGGAGCTGTTATGGGAGCCCTGAAACTGGAACTGTTATGGGGCCCTGAAGCTGGAACTCTTATGGGGGGCCCTTAAGCTGGAACTGTTATGGGGCCCTGAAGCTGAAACTGTTATGAGGGCCCTGAAGCTGGAACTGTTACGGGGCCCTGAAGCTGGAACTGTTATGGATCCCTGAAGCTGGAACTGTTATGATGGCCCTGAAGCTGGAACTGTTATGGAGCCCTGAAGCTGGAACTGTTAAGGGGGCCCTGTAGCTGGAACTGTTGCGGGGCCCTGAAGCTGGAACTGTTATGGGGGCCCTGAGGCTGAAACTGTTACTGGGGCCTTGAAGCTGGAACTGTTAAGGGGGCCCTGAAGCTTAACCTGTTATGTTGGCCCTGAAACTGGAACTGTTATGGGGGGCCCTGAAGCTGGAACTGTTACGGGGCCTTGAAGCTAGAACTGGTACGGGGGCTCAAAAGCTGGAACTGGTATGAGGGCCCTGAAGCTGGAACTGTTATGGGAACCCTGAAGCTGGAACTGTTATGGGGGCCCTGAAGCTGAAACTGTTATGGGGCCTTGAAGCTGGAACTGTTATGGGGGCCCTGAAGCTGGAACTGTTATGGGGAGCCCTGAAGCTGGAACTGTTATGAGGGCCTTGAAGCTGGAACTGTTATGGGGGCCCTGAAGCTGGAACTGTTATGGGGGCCCCTGAAGCTGGAACTGTTATGGGGGCCCTGAAGCTGGAACTGTTATGGGGGCTCTGAAGCTGGAACTGTTATGGGGCCCTGAAGCTGGAACTGTTATGGGGGCCCCGAAGCTGGAACTGTTATGGGGAGCTCTGAAGATGGAACTGTTATGGGGGCCCTGAAGCTGGAACTGTTATGGGGCCCTGAAGCTGGAATTGTTATGGAGGCCTTAAAGCTGGAATTGTTATGGGGGCCCTGAAGCTGGAACTGTTATGAGGGCCCTTGAAGCTGGAACTGTTATGGGGGGCCCTGAAGCTGGAACTGTTATGGGGGCCTTGAAGCTGGAACTGTTATGGGGAGCCCTGAAGCTGGAACTGTTATGGGGGCCTTGAAGCTGGAACTGTTATGGGGGCCCAGAAGCTGGAACTGTTATGGGGCCCTGATTCTGGAGCTGTTATGGGAGCCCTAAAGCTGGAACTGTTATGGGGCCCTGAAGCTGGTTCTGTTATGGGGGGCCCTTAAGCTGGAACTGTTATGGGGCCCTAAAGCTGGAACTGTTAAGGGGCCCTTAAGCTGGAACTGTTATGG
Organism: Cherax quadricarinatus; assembly: GCF_038502225.1. NCBI lineage: Eukaryota > Metazoa > Arthropoda > Malacostraca > Decapoda > Parastacidae > Cherax > Cherax quadricarinatus. The sequence goes on from NC_091361.1 coordinate 18,092,163, forward strand.
GGCCCTGAAGCTGGGACTGTTATGAGGGCCCTGAAGCTGGAACTGTTACGGGGCCCTGAAGCTGGAACTGTTATGGGGCCCTGAAGCTGGAACTGTTATGGGGGCCCTGAAGCTGGAACTGTTATGAGGGCCCTGAAGCTGGAACTGCTAAGGGGGCCCTGAAGCTGGAATTATGAGGGCTCTGAAGCTGAAATTGTTATGAGGGCCCTGAAGCTGGAATTGTTATGGGGGCCCTGAAGCTGGAACTGTTATGGGGGCCCTGAAGCTGGAATTGTTATGAGGGCCCTGAAGCTGGAATTGTTATGAGGGCCCTGAAGCTGGAACTGTTATGGGGGCCCTGAAGCTGGAATTGTTATGAGGACCCTGAAGCTTGAATTGTAGTGGGGGCCCCTGAAGCTGGAATTGTTATGGGGGGCCTGAAGCTGGACCTGTTATGCTGGCCCTGAAGCTGGAACTGTTAAGGGGTCACCTTAGCAACCAGCAGAGATAAAGTTTCATTAGTTACACATTAGATCTGGTTCCCCTGTGTGTACCTATGCAGCATGTACAGTAGTACAACTGTACATGCTGTACATGCAGTAGTACAACTGTACATGCTGCCTGGATGTATCACCTGGTGTCTGGCTGGAAAGTTATATTCCAGTTTCGCACCAAAGCTGTACCTTCCATGTTTGTTTTCGGAAGCACGCCACTGTGATGCACCAGGTAACAAACAGGCTGGACCGTTACCATTGTCAGTGCTTGGGAACCGTAGTTATGGAAGCACACTTCAAGCTTCATTTCTCACTAACATGACCTAATGGTGACCGACCTTCTCGGTGGGGAGGATGAGGCTACGTAAAGTTCGTTAAGAAACAGGACAAGTGTTTCCTGACGCGGGTCTTAGTTATATGATGACCCGCCACTGGAGCTCTTGGTTATTTGACCGAGGCCTTCCACTGGCTTATCGGTCAACCCCTTTAAAAAAATATGATTATTAAGAAGAGGGGCAGAGGAGAGACGGCTTGGGAGAAAGGACGGAAAGAGCGAGGAAGAAGAGAAAGGGAAGCACCAGATAAAAAAAAGTGTAGGAAGAGAAAGAAAAATCTCTGGAATTATTATCTCGTGTGTTGTGATAAATGTAACACTGAGAGTCGTGAGAATGAATACTTCAGGTATTATCCGGGTTGTTATATATTTACCTAGCAGTGTTATTTCTAGAGACATTGCATGAGTGACATGAACTGCTTCTTCTCCGGTTATCAGTGGGTTCAAATCCTGCCCGTTCCGTGAGTTAAGAATGTTGTTATTGCGATTTCGAGAGCCGTTCAGGTACCTGTTATGTGAACCTGTTCTTAACACGAAAGACACGCTAATGATATAATTATTTAATTTATGTGATCGTGTGTGGGAAGGTACCAACGCTGTGAGAGACTGACGGAATACCTTCACTCTGAGTACAATAATTATACATAATATACTGAAGAATGAGTCACTAGTGCAACATCTGGGAATCCATATTGACGAAACATTCCTCAATGTAGATTCCCAGATGTTGTCTCATTCTTCAGTTTGTCTGTCAAAATCATTTATTGTAACATAATATTATTGAAAACGTTCAGGATGGGACAGGTAACCGAAGTAAAAATAATTAAACGGATGAATTTTAATGGAAGGTGAGTGTGTATGTTCTTATATAATAACACCAGCTGTCTCCCACCAACGTAGGATGACTTAGAGGTATCACTTTCTGCATCATTCATTCAACTACTGTTATGCCAGAAGTATGCAGACATCACAATTCAAGTGACCTTATCAACTGCAGCATCCCAACCATTCCCTCCGGCTAACAGGTTTACCTGAATCCCTTAACTATTACCTTCCTCTCACACCAACAGCATGTTAAATCATAAAATCCACTTGTCTCCACTCCGACGATCACGTTCACACAAACATGCTTGACGTTCAAGCCAATGGCACAGCAAACCATCTTCTCATGCTCCCTCCAACCCTTTCTGTGACGGCCCCCTCCATCTTCCCCACCTCCCTATTAATGCAGGTGGTAGGTTGGTAGACAGGAACCACCCAAGGAGGTATCAACGTTTTGCCAAATACAGTCGTCAAGAAAAAAATATTAATTGCTTTGCATCTGGCAGTATTGCTTGTCTCTGATACGCAGCTGTGCATGTACATGCATGTTTATACACACTCATCTGAGTTTCTTTCTAATTTCTAAATAGTTCTTGTTATCTTAGTGTTTCCTCGCAATTCCAAGGGGAAGCCGGTGAGAATTATTTCTCCGTAAGCAATGAGCGTCTTAAAAGGCGACTACAATCCTGCGTGGAAGAGGCTAGTAACCCCTTCTCTATCAGTAACAAAAAGTAAACACACACAGACACACACACACACAAATTATATATATATATATATATATATATATATATATATATATATATATATATATATATATATATATATATATATATATATGTCGTGCCGAATATGTAAAACTGGTCAATTAGCAAGAACTCATTTAAGATTAAGTCCTTTCGAAAATTTTCTCTTATACGTTTAAAGATATATTTTTTTCATTAATGTTAATGTAAAAATTTTAAAATTTGCACCAAAAGAATCTTAGAAAACTTACCTAACCTTATTATAACAAGAACAATTTATTTTAGCCTAACCCAGCTAAATATATTTTAGATTTGTTTACAATAATTTAATACTAAACAAACACAGTGAAATATATTTTTTTCGTTAGGTTTAGAATGGTTTTGGCGAAATTATTGCATACACAAATTTTCACTTGTCCTATATTGCAAGATGAGCGTTGCTATTTAAGCCAAGATCGCAAGTTCTGCCTATTCGGCACGACATATATATATATATATATATATATATATATATATATATATATATATATATATATATATATATATATATATATATATATATATATATATATATATATATATATATATATATATATATATATATATATATATATATATATATATATTCCCAAGCCAATTGCCACTACAATAAACGTCTTAAAACGTTATTGAAAGGTAATATTGAATTAATTTAACATCTGTTAGCTAGGTCGGCAACTCTACCGTATATTTATATGTTAATCAAGACTTATGAACCAGGGAACCCAGATCTTCCTATTACAAGTTCAGTAGGCTCGGTAGCATATAACCTATCTAAATAGTTGGTTAAACTTCTAACTCCCATATTAAAACTAATACTGACCTTACTGAAATGCTCCAGAAATTAAATGTTTCAGATGACTTTACCTTTGTGAGTTTTGATGTTACAGCATTGTTTGCCCGAGTCCCTGTCCTTGATTTGCTTAGGTACCTTAAAGAGGAACTAGAAACCTTCATGCCCTTCCCCACTAATATAATTTATTGAAGTGATGAAACCTTGTGTTACTGACTGCAAGTTTGTGTTTAAGGCAGATATTTTGCTCAAAAACATGGCGTGGCCATGGGAAATCCCCTCAGCCCTTTACTCGGCAATTTGTATATATTCAATGACACTAGACTCCTTAAAAATATTCTCCCAAATAAAGTTAGGTGGCTCAGATATGTAGACGATGAAGAATTCTTTGCCTTTGGCCTAGAGAACACAATATTGATGAGTTCTTACCTAGACTCATTGGTCTAGTACCTTCCATTAATTTCACAGTAGAGCATGAAATACAACACTCTACCTTTCCTTGATGTTTTAATCCATAATGTTGACAGAAGATTAAAATCTACGGTTTACAGGAAGTTAACCAATGTGTCGTCATGAACTCACTCATGACTCTAGGGTCAAAAGGAGTATTTTCTTTACAATGTTCATGAGAGCCTTGTGTATCTGCAGCCCTGAGTATTTAGAAGATGAAATCAATTAGATATTTAACATAGCCACAAAACTGAGATATCCCAGGGAATTTGTTGAGAAGGTCCTACTGTCAGCTAGGAAGACTTCCTACAAGATGGAACCTAAAGAAATGCCTGCCATGAAAAATGTACTTGTTTTAATTACAAGGAGAATTTGGTCAGCCTGCATGATGCACTAACAAAAAGTTCAGTATACGCATTGCCTTCAAAAACAATGGGACCGTGAAACTGATTAAGAACACACCGTCTACTAGTGTGGGTGGGTCTTACAGTCTGCTATGTACTTTTTGCCCAGTTTCATATATTGGTCAAATTGGTAAACCTCTGGAAACCAGATTAGCCCAACATCAGTACTCAATCAGGACAGGCCAGGAGTCGCATGCTGTCTTCACCCATGTCAGTTTTTGCAGTCACCCACCTGGGTGGGCTGCTGTCCAAGTTATTGTACCCAACAGTTCCATCATGGAAAGAAATATAATTGAATCCACGCTCTTGAAACATAATAGGAATTATTTATATAGCCCAAGTTAAGGGTTGTGCAAACCCGATAACTATTTAGTGGAATTTCTTGTGTACAACCTTAAGCAACAGTGCTATACAAATCGCAAAATTGCTCATTATACCATGAGGCCTCGTGAGGATGTAGTGTCAGACCAGTGTTCTCCACACCCATCCTCACGTTTCGTCTATCGTGAACGTGCCTTGCCCATCGGTATAATACATAACCATTGGAAGTAAACTCATTTAGCTACAGCTTCATAGAGGTAACGTATGTTTACAGGTACGCAATGTTTAGTGGCTGCAATCAGTGACTGCAACATGGTCAGAATAATATAAAACAAAAGTAAACCCATTTAGGTAATGCTGTATAAAGGCAGTTACACAACATTAAGTGAATGCAATCAGTGCAACATTGTGATTGCAACAAGCTCATTGGATCACAGCTCATCATGGTTAGGCTGTTTGGTGGCGATAAGAGTGATCGGGAAAATTTATGAATTGCCTGGTTAGTATGTTTTAAAGAATAATCAGAATACTATGAAAGGTTCATAAATAACCAAGATACAGGCATAATAATTGATAAAGAAAAAATCGGTAGACAGTATATAGGTGCATTCTAAAACCTCCCGTGACGTAGGTACTTTAAGCCGATCAATAAGCTCATTCGGTTAACTAATTAGAAGGTTCACACAAAATATCCTTGTGTATTAACCACTAGTGCAACATAACCTCTTACTTCACATGACTTGTTGAAGGTGATTAGATGAAACTCAAAACTGGCTATTACATCTACCTAAATATATTTTACATAAGTTTACAATTTAATAATAAACACACAGTATGATTTATATTTTTTTTTCGTTAGGCTCAGAATGATTTTTGCGAAATTATTGCATTCACAAACTTTCGCTTGCCTTATTCGGCAAGAAGAGAGCTGCTATTTAAGCCAAAATATCAAGTTTTACCTATTCGGCACCACACACACACACACACACACACACACACACACACACACACACACACACACACACACACACACACACACACACACACACACACACACACACACACACACACACACACACACACACACACACACACACACACACACACACACACACACACACACACACACACACACACACACACACACACACACACACACACATATATATATATATATATATATATATATATATATATATATATATATATATATATATATATATATATATATATATATATTGTTGTAGGTGTGTTTTGTATTTGGTAAATGTCAAAATATCATGAATCTTAAAAACCGCTCATTATATTTTGTACGTGATGATAATGACGGAGAAAAATGAAAGTTGAGCCACGAGAGAAAGTTTTGATAAAGCCAGTGAGATGAACCCCTGGAGAGACGACCGTGTGCCAAGGTACAGCAGTGTGTGTGGGTACAGCAGTGTGTGGGTACAGCGGTGTGTGTGGGTACAGCAGTGTGTGTGGGTACAGCAGTGTGTGTGGGTACAGCAGTGTGTGTGGGTACAGCAGTGTGTGTGGGTACAGCAGTGTGTGGGTACAGCAGTGTGTGGGTACAGCAGTGTGTGTGGGTACAGCAGTGTGTGTGGGTACAGCAGGATGTGTGGGTACAGCAGTGTGTGTGGGTACAGCTGTGTGCCAGGGTACAGCAGTGTGTTCGTACAGCAGTGTGTGGGTACAGCAGTGTGTGGGTACAGCACTGTGTGTGGTACAGCAGTGTGTGGGAACAGCAGTGTATGTGGGTACAGCAGTGTGTGGGTACAGCACTGTGTGTGGTACAGCAGTGTGTGGGAACAGCAGTGTATGTGGTACAGCAGTGTGTGGTACAGCACTGTGTGTGGGTACAGCAGTGTGTGGGTACAGCAGTGTGTGGGTACAGTGGTGTGTGATCCAGAAATATGTGAGTACAACAGTGTCATACAGCAGTTCGTGTGTGCACAGCAGTGTGAGGGGTACAGCAGTGTAGGGGTACAGCAGTGTGTGTAGTACAGTGGTGTGTGGGTACAGCAGTGTATGGGTACAGCAGTGTGTGGGTACAGCAGTGTGTGGGTACAGCAGTGTGTGTGGCTACTGTGGTGTTTGGGTGCAGCAGTGTGTTGTAAAGCAGTGTGTGGGTACAGCAGTGTGTGTGGGTACAGCAGTGTGTGTGGGTACATCAGTGTGTGTGGGTACAGCAGTGTATGGGTACAGCAGTGTGTGGGTACAGCAGTGTGTGGGTACAGCAGTGTGTGTGGCTACTGTGGTGTTTGGGTACAGCAGTGTGTTGTAAAGCAGTGTGTTGGTACAGCAGTGTGTGTGGGTACAGCAGTGTGTGTGGGTACAGCAGTGTGTGTGGGTACAGCAGTGTGTGTGGGTACAGCAGTGTGTGGGTACAACAATGTGTGGGTACAGCGGTATGTGGTCCAGAAGTATGTGGGTACAGCAGTGTCATACAGCAGTTCGTGTGTGCACAGCAGTGTGAGGGGTACAGCGGTGTATGTGGTACAGCAGTGTGTGTATAGCAATGCGTAGGTACAGCAAGTGTGTCAGTGTGTGGGTGCAGCAATGTCTGGGAACAGTAGTGTGGGTACAGCATATGTTAGGGTATCGCAGTTTCTGGGTACAGCAACTGATTACAGCAGTGTGAAGGTACAGCACACTTGTGTGTTAAACAATATGTGGATACAGCACGTGTTTGATTACCACAGTGTATGGTACAGAAATGTGGTTACATCATGTTTGTGGGCACAGCAATGTGGGTACAGCAGTGTGGGTACAGCAGTGTATGGGTACAGAAGCGTAGGCACAACACGTGGGTGGGTAAAATAATGCGGAGCAGCACGTGTGTGGGTACAATAAAGTTGTGGGCGCAGTAGGAGTGTGGGTACAATACGCCTTTGGAGACAACAGAGTGGGCACAACAGGTGTGGGCGGGTGAGAGTGGGTACAACAGGTGTGGGCGGATGAGAATGGATACAACAGGTGTGGGCGGGTGAGGGGTGGGTACAACAGGTGTGGGCGGGTGAGGGAGGGTATAACAGGTGTGGGCGGGTGAGAGTGGATATAACAGGTGTGGGCGGGTGAGGGTGGGTACAAGTGTGGGCTGGTGAAGGTGAGTACAAGTTTGGGCGGATGAGGGTGGGTACAAGTGTGGGCGGGTGAGAGTAGGAACGACGGGAAGTACCACCCAGAAAGAGAGGTGAGGTGCAGCACACTAATCCCGCACCAGCGTGGACCTCGTGCGACAGCTGCTGCAGAGTTACTGTACGTGGTGAGGCGGGGCACTGGATCTCTCTAGAGTTTTAAATGCTTAATTCATCAGAGAAATATCACTTGATATGAATCTTTCTAACATGATGACGAGCTTTGGCCAGCAGGCCTACTGCGGTGCTCCTTCCTTATTGTACGGATGTGACTTGGTCCTGCTTAGCATGGGCCAGTAGGCTTGCTGCAGTGCTCCTTCCCTCTTGTGTGGGTGTGACTTATATCTGCCTAGCATGGACCAGTAGGCCTTCCGCAATACTCTTTATGTTAACATAAGAACATAAGAATGGAGGAACACTGCAGAAGGCCTTCTGGCCCATGCGAGGCAGTTCCTTATCAAAACAATCTCTACCTAAAGCTACCCAAGAAATAACTCCCGTACCCAATAACACCAATCAAACCCAGCCCCTCCCACTCATATATTTGTCCAATCTCTTCTTAAAGCTACCCAAGGTCCTAGCCTCTATCACCTTACTGGGAAGACTGTTCCACGCATCTACGGCTCTGTTAGAAAATCAGTACTTACCTATGTCCTTTCTAAATCTAAATTTATCCAACTTAAATCCATTATTTCTGGTTCTTACCTGGTTCGACACCCTCAGTACTTTATAAATATCTCCTTTGTTTATGCCCGTCATCCACTTATACACTTCAATGATATCTCCCCTCATTCTATGCCTCTCCAGAGAGTGGAGATTTAAGGCTTTAAGTCTATCTTCATACGGGAGGTTCCTTACACAGTAAATCATTTTGGTCATTCTTCTCTGTATGTTCTCTAATGAGTCTATATCCATCCTGTAGTAAGGGTACCAAAACTGAGCAGCATAATCTAAATGAGGCCTCACTAGTGATGTATAGAGCTGTAAAATAACTTTTGGACTTCTGTTACTTATACTTCTTGAGATAAATCCAAGCAATCTGTTGGCTTTGTTGCACACACTAAGGCACTGCTGTCTTGGCTTTAGATTTCTGCTCACCATGACTCCCAAGTCCTTTTCACATTCTGTACGATCAAGCTCTACTTCACCTAGATTATAACTTCGAGGGTTATTTTCATTACCAAGGGCTAGTACCTTACACTTATCGACATTAAGTGGTGACCTGTACTTAACTCAGTGGTGACCTGTACTTAACTCTGTGAAGAAGTGTCTTGTGTGCTCCCGTGGACTGAACCAAGATGCCCTCCGTCGAGCAACTTTACCAGCAACTTAAGGAAGAACTGAGGGTAGCGAAGATGGAGATACGGCGATTGACCGAGGAAAACAAGAGGATTCGTAGTAGTCCTCCTGTTTCGAGTCCTCAGGTCAAGAAGGGATCGTGGTCAGTGGTTGGACAGCAGGGGACGACGAAGTTGACGATCAAGAAGACGAATGGAAAGCCAGAAACGATTAAGAAGAAAGAGACTGCTGTGGAAACTCCTGTGGAAACCTCCAACGCATTCTCGGTGCTACCCGACGAATGTGAGTCGACTACTGGGATCGTCACGACGAACGACAACAAGGAAGGTAAGAATATTGTTGTTGTTGGGGATAGCCAGGTTAGATACATGGATAGGGCATTCTGCTTGAAGGACAGGAGTAGGAGACGGAGGGTTTGCTTTCCTGGGGCTGGGATGGAGGACATTGTTAGCCGGCTTGACAACATCATGAACGGTAATGGGATCAATCCTATTATTTGCCTCAGTGCTGGAGGCAATGATGTAGGCAAGCGTAGAAGTGAGGATTTAGTTAAAAAGTTCAGGACAGCTATAGACATAATTAGGAAGAAGGGGTGGTGCCCTGTTATATGTGGCATTTTGCCAAGAAGAGGTGTTGGTAATGAATGGTTGTCCAGAGCAATTGGTATTAATTGTTGGCTGGATAAACACTGTAAGGATAATGCAGTACCATTCATTGACAACTGGGACAACTTCTATGGCCGAAATGACATGTATGCCAGGGATGGGGTTCACTTATCCAGGGCAGGTGTGGGTTTTCTTGCTAACTCAGTTGAGGGGGTTGTTAGGAATTTAAACTAGGATTAGTTAGAGGTATGGGTTTAGAAATGATAAATAATGAGTATGGATATATTGATTTATGCTTTGATATTAAAAATCTTAATAGTAACTGTCATGGAGTAACTCTGGGTAATGATAATTTCAGAAATTGTGTAAAAACAAAGATGAATAGGAAAAATGTGCAGAAGAAAAAACATGTGATGGTATTTTATGCTAACAGTCGAAGTGCAAGAAATAAAATTAATGAACTACGTTTGGTAGCATGTGCTGGGAACTTTGATATCATTGCATTAACTGAAACGTGGTATGATTTAAAGAGTCGGGATATGACTGCTGAGTGTAATATTCAAGGATTTAAGTTGTTCAATGTGGATAGATGTAATGGGAAGGGGGGAGGAGTTGCATTGTATGTTCGAGAAAATATTAATTGTTGCATAAAAACAGGTATAAAAATAGATGGAGCAGTAACAGAGTCTGTTTGGGTAGAGTTCGTGGAGGGTCAAGAAAAACTAATTCTAGGTGCAATATACCGACCTCCAGGCTTGGATCACGATAGAGGGAGACTTCTTTGGGACGAAATTGTTAGGGCCTCTGGACACAGTAACATAGTCATAGTAGGGGACTTTAATGGAAATAAATGGTATAAAATACCGACACAATGGCAATATAAACACAAATGCAGTATAATGTGATCCTTTATTGACTACGTTTCGCCCACACAGTGGGCTTTTTCAAGTCACAAACAGAACTACCTACTCGCGTTCCTTCCATCCCAGGTAGTTCTGTTTGTGACTTGAAAAAGCCCACTGTGTGGGCGAAACGTAGTCAATAAAGGATCACATTATACTGCATTTGTGTTTATATTGCCAGGGGACTTTAACTTTAGTCAAATTGACTGGAATTCTTTGACAGGTAATCTAGAGTCCAGTGACTTTATGGAAACAGTTAGGACTGTTTTCTGAAACAGAGCGTAACTCAGCCTACCAGGGGTAATAATTTGCTAGACCTAGTCTTGTCAAATAAGGAAACACTCGTGAATAATCTGGAGATCACTGGAGAGCTTGGCGCAAGTGATCACAAATCTATCACTTTTAGCATTAATTGGGAATGCAAGAATAATGATAATACAGTAAGAATCCCTGATTTTCGTTCTGCCGATTATAAAGGACTTAGGGAACATCTGTCTAATCTTGATTGGGGTTATCTAGCTAATGATTTTATTGACGATAATCATACTTATGAATATGAAGGGATCTGCTTTTATGATTGTTTTCTTAATAATGTACTCAGTGCCCAGAGTATATACATTCCCCAGAGAGAAATTAGGTCTAATAATAACGATCCCAAATGGGTTAACAGGAGGCTAAAGCTTTATTAGGGGAGAAAAGGGGAATTTATAGGCGCATCAGAAGAGGAGAGGTTAACCTTACTGACCAATATGTTCAGCTTAAAAGAGAAGTAAAAAATGCGATTAGAAAGGCTAAACGTGACTATGAAATTAGAGTTGCTAATGAATCAAAGACTAATCCAAAGGGGTTCTTTCAAGTGTATAGGACGAAGGTGAAGGAAAAAGTAGGACCTCTGAAAATTGGGACTGGACAGCTGATGGATAATGAACTTGGAATGTGTTCCTTATTTAATGACTATTTTTTGTAAGTTTTTACACAGGAAGATGTAAATGAGTTTCCAGTAATTAACAATTATTTAGTTTGTAGATGAATGGTTCAGAGAACCGACATGATGAATTTAAGTTAACTAATATTACTGTCACGAGGGACATGGTTATTAAACAGATAGACAAACTGAAGCAAAATAAGTGCCCGTGACCCGATGAGGTGTTTTCCAGGGTACTTAAGGAATGCAAGATGGAGCTTAGTCAGCCATTAACGAGTGTATTCAATGCGTCCATCCTTACCGGTGTTGTGCCAGAGTTGTGGAAGATGGCTAATGTGGTTCCTATATTCAAATCAGGGGATAAGTCCACTCCTTCAAATTACCGTCCAATAAGCCTGACATCTATAATGGGCAAGTTATTAGAATCAATTATGGCTGACATTATCAGAAGTCACCTTGAAGAGCATAACTTGATAAATGAATCTCAGCATGGATTCACGAGAGGTCGTTCCTGCCTGAGAAACTTAATGACGTTCTTCAATAGAACTTTTGAGGCAGTTGACAGTGATAAGGAATATGATATTGTTTATTTGGATTTTAGTAAAGCCTTCGATAGAGTACCTCACAAGAGACTCTTAAGAAAAGTGGCAGCTCATGGTATAGGAGGTAAAGTTCTAGCATGGATTGAGGCATGGCTTACCAATAGAAAGCAGAGAGTTACCATTAATGGAGTGAAATCTGAATGGGGATTAGTCACTAGTGGCGTTCCACAAGGATCAGTTTTGGGCCCTCTGTTGTTTATAATTTACATTAATGACCTTGATGAAGGGATTACGAGTGACATGAGTAAATTTGCTGATGATACAAAGATAGGCCGTATAATTCACTCTGAGGAGGATATCAATGAACTCCAGGACGATTTGGACAAATTAATGTGTTGGTCTGAAAAATGGCAGATGAAGTTCAATGTGGATAAGTGTAAGGTACTTGCCCTTGGTAATGAAAATAACCCTCGAAGCTATAATCTAGGTGAAGTAGAGCTTGATCATACAGAATGTGAAAAAGACTTGGGAGTCATGGTGAGCAGAAATCTAAAGCCAAGACGGCAGTGCCTTAGTGTGCGCAACAATGCCAACAGATTACTTGGATTTATCTCAAGAAGTATAAGTAACAGAAGTCCAAAAGTTATTTTACAGCTCTATACATCACTAGTGAGGCCTCATTTAGATTATGCTGCTCAGTTTTGGTCCCCTTACTACAGGATGGATATAGACTCATTGGAGAACATACAAAGAAGAATGACTAAAATGATTTACTGTGTAAGGAACCTCACGTATGAAGATAGACTCAAAGCCTTAAATCTCTACTCTCTGGAGAGGCGTAGAATGAGGGGAGATATCATTGAAGTGTATAAGTGGATGACGGGCATAAACAAGGGAGATATTAATAAAGTACTGAGGGTGTCGAACCAGGTAAGAACCAGGAATAATGGATTTAAGTTGGATAAATTTAGATTTAGAAAGGACATAGGTAAGTACTGGTTTTCTAACAGAGTTGTAGATGCGTGGAACAGTCTTCCCAGTGGGGTGATAGAGGCTAGGACCTTGGGTAGCTTTAAGAAGAGACTGGACAAATATATGAGTGGGAGGGGCTGGGTTCGATTGGTGTCATTGGGTACGGGAGTTATTTCTAGGGAATTATTATTATAATCAAGGGGGAAGCGCTAAACCCGGAGGATTATACAGCGCCTGGGGGGGGATGTGGAAGGCATTCAGGCTTAATTCGGGGAACTGGAGCACAGATCCAATTCCCTAAATCAAGAGCCCCTTACCAACATCAAGGAACCTTCCTTGAGGGGTATTTCTAGGGAAGCTTTAGGTAGTAGTCGTTTTGATAAGGACTTGCCTCGCATGGGCCAGTAGGCCTCTGCAGTGTTCCTCCATTCTCATGTTCCTTATGTTCCTTATTGAACTTCATCTGCCATTTTGTAGACCAAGACATTAATTTGTCCAAATTCTCATGGAGTTCATTGCTATCCTCCTCAGAGTGAATTATACGGCCTATCTTTGTACCATCAGCAAACTTATTCATGTCACTCGTAATCCCTTCATCAACGTCATTAATGTAAATTATGAACAAGAGAGGGCCTAAAACTGATCCTTGTGGAACTCCACTAGCGACTAATCCCCATTCAGATTTCACTCCGTTAATGGTAACTCTCTGCTTTCTATTGGTAAGCCATGCCTTTATCCATGCTAGAACTTTACCTCCTATACCACGAGCTGCCACTTTTCTTAAGAGTCTCTTGTGAGGTACTCTATCGAAGGCTTTACTAAAATCCAACTAAACAATATCATATTCCTTATCACTGTCAACTGCCTCAAATGTTCTATTGAAGAACGTCAGTAAGTTTGTCAGGCAGGAACGACCTCTCGTGAATCCATGCTGAGATACATTTATCAAGTTATGCTCTTCAAGGTGATTTCTAATAATGTCAGCTATAATTGATTCTAATAACTTGCCCACTATAGATGTCAGGCTTATTGGACGGTAATTTGAAGGAAAGGACTTATCCCCTGATTTGAATATAGGAATCACATTGGCCATCTTCCACAACTCTGGCACAACACCGGTAAGGATGGACACATTAAATGCACTCGTTAATGGCTGACTAAGCTCCATCTTGCATTCCTTAAGTACCCTGGAAAACACCTCATCGGGTCACGGGCACTTATTTTGCTTCAGTTTGTCTATCTGTGTAATAACCATGTCCCTCGTGACAGTAATATTAGTTAATTTAAATTCATCATGAATTAAATAATTGTTAATTACTGGAATCTCATTTACATCTTCCTGTGTAAAAACTGACAAAAAATAGTCATTAAATAAGGAACACATTTCCAGTTCCTAATCCGTCAGCTGTCCATTCCCAATTTTCAGAGGTCCTACTTTTTCCTTCACCTTCGTCCTATACACTTGAAAGAACCCCTTTGGATTAGTCTTTGATTCATTAGCAACTCTAATTTCATAGTCACGTTTAGCCTTTCTAATCGCCTTTTTTACTTCTCTTTTAAGCTGAACATATTGGTCAGTAAGGTTAACCTCTCCTCTTCTGATGCGCCTATAAATTCCCCTTTTCTTCCCTAATAAAGCTTTAGCCTCCTGTTAACCCATTTGGGATCGTTATTATTGAACGTAATGTCTCTCTGGGGAATGTATATACTCTGGGCATGATGTATATTATTAAGAAAAAAATCATAAAAGCAGATCCCTACATAATCATAAGTATGAGCATCGTCAATAAAATCATTAGCTAGATGACCCCAATCAAGATTAGACGGGTGTTCCCTAAGTCCATTATAATCGGCAGAACGGAAATCAAGGATTTTTACTGTATTATCATTATTCTTGCATTCCCAGTTAATGCCAAAAGTGATGGATTTGTGATCACTTGCGCCAAGCTCTTCAGTGATTTCCAGATTATTTACGAGTGTTTTCTTATTTGACAAGACTAGGTCTAGCAAATTATTACCCCTGGTAGGCTCTGTTACGCTCTGCTTCAGAAAACAGTCCTGAACTGTTTCCATAAAGTCACTGGACTCAAGATTACCTGTCAAAGAATTCCAGTCAATTTGACTAAAGTTAAAGTCCCCTACTATCACTGTGTTATTGTGTCTAGAAGCCCTAACAATTTCGTCCCAAAGAAGTCTCCCTCTATCGTGATCCAAGCCAGGAGGTCGGTATATTACACCAAGAATTAGCTTTTCTTGACCCTCTACAAACTCTACTCAAACAGATTCTGTTACTGTTCCATCTATTTTTATACCTGTTTTTATGCAACAATTAATATTTTCTCGAACATATAATGCAACTCCTCCTCCCTTCCCATTACATCTGCCCACATGGAACAACTTAAATCCTTGACTATTACACTCAGCAATCATATCCCGACTCTTTAAATCATACCATGTTTCAGTTAATGCAATGATATCAAAGTTCCCAGCACATACTACCAAACGTAGTTCATCAATTTTATTTCTTGCACTTCGACTGTTAGCATAAAATACCATCATATGTTTTTTCTTCTGCACATTTTTCCTATTCATCTTTGTTTTTACACAATTTCTGAAATTTTCATTACGCAGAGTTACTCCATGACAGTTACTATTAAGATTCTTAATATTAGAGCATAAGTCAATATATCCATACTCATTATTTATCATTTCTAAACCCATACCTCTAACTAATCCTAGTTTAAAGTCCTAACAACCCCCTCAACTGAGCTAGCAAGAAAACCCACACCTGCCCTGGATAAGTGAACCCCATCCCTGGCATACATGTCATTTCGGCCATAGAAGTTGCCCCAGTTGTCAATGAATGGTACTGCATTATCCTTACAGTGTTTATCCAGCCAACAATTAAAACCAATTGCTCTGGACAACCATTCATTACCAACACCTCTTCTTGGTAAAATGCCACATGTAACAGGGCGTCCCCCCTTCTTCCTAATTATGTCTATAGCTGTCCTGAACTTTCTAACTAAATCCTCACTTCTACGCTTGCCTACATCATTGCCTCCAGCACTGAGGCAAATAATAGGATTGATCCCATTACCGTTCATGATGTTGTCAAGCCGGCTAACAATGTCCTCCATCCCAGCCCCAGGAAAGCAAACCCTCTGTCTCCTACTCCTGTCCTTCAAGCAGAATGCCCTGTCCATGTAACTAACCTGGCTATCCCCAACAACAACAATATTCTTACCTTCCTTGGTGTCGTTCGTCGTGACGTTCCCAGTAGTCTACTCATATTCGTCGGGTAGCACGGAGAATGCATTAGATGTTTCCACAACAGTTTCCACAGCAGTCTCTTTCTTCTTCATCGTTTCTACCTTTCCATTCGTCTTTTTGATCGTCAACTTCGTTCCATGCTGTCCAGCCACTGACCAGTTTCCCTTCTTGACCCGAGAACTCAAAGCAGGAGGACTACTACGAATCTTCTTGTTTTCCTCGGTCAGTCGCCGAATCTCCATCTTCGCTACTCTCAATTCTTCCTTAAGCTGCTGGTAAAGTTGCTCGATGGAGGGCATCTTGGTTCAGTCCACGGAGAGCACACTAGTCACTTCTTCACAGAGTTAAGTACAGGTCACCACTGGCCTGTACTAAATCTAAATTTATCCAACTTAAATCCATTATTTCTGGTTCTTACCTGGTTCGACACCCTCAGTACTTTATTAATATCTCCCCTGTTCTTATGGTTATAACGATACTGTTGCCTCTTTGGAGGTAGATTAGATTTAGATTTTGCCACCGAAGTGGCTAGTTTATTGTGCACCCCATATCCATCCTGTGGACGGTAGCGCGAGAGCATATGGATACACAAAAGGCCTAGGAACTAGGCCTCAAAGGGTTAACAGGAATACATATGGATTTATATCTACATATCTATAGTTCACTTATCTGTTACAAGCAAATTTAGGAAATTTGCTTAGTATATCTGGCATCTTATTTTCATTAATAAGATATCTTGACATGTCACATAGGTTATTATACTGTCTGTCTCTGTATTCCTCAATAAGTGGACAATTAAGCACATAATGTTCAAGAGAGTGACCATATGCCTGATCACATAATTTACATTTAGTTTGATCATCATCTGTGTGTCTCCCAAACTGCCAGAAGTACTTGTAACCAAGCCTAAGCCTGGCCACTACAACATCAGTCAGTACTTGTAACCAAGCCTAAGTCTGGCCACTACAACATCAGCCAGTCTGTTCACATTGCAAGTTGCTCCATAAACATACTTATCTACGTTCATGTTATCATAGTGGGTTATAGATCTACTCAGGCTTCTAACTGCATTCCTATAACAATCATTTTCATTATTTACTTCTCTCCTAATATTATTCCTAATGCTAGACACAGTTATACCAAAGTTATATTCTACATTCTCCTTCTGGGTACTCTTCTTGGCTAACATATCAACTTTATCATGAAGGAGTAATCCAATGTGTGATGGGATCCATAGCAATTGTACATTAATTCCTTTGTCCCTAATTTTTGAGTATCTATACCTGGCTTCCCCAATGAGCATGTTGTTGGAGTCATTATATGAGTCAAGAGCCTTCAATGATGACATAGAATCAGTAATGATGACAGTGTCATAGGTTAGCTTTAGCGCCATTAGGATTGCAAACAATTCAGTTTGCAGTGTAGACGCCCAGTTGTTAATTCTTATGCCTAACTCAACAACTTTATTATCGTTCTTAACTAGGGAGGTGGCAACAAGAGCAGATGCAGCCCTGCCAGAAGACTCCTGTTTAGATCCATCAGTGTATATAACTTGTGATTTCCTATTACTACCAGCTAGGTGAGAAATTTCTTCTTGAGCAGTTGCTTTAACAAGTGATTTAAGGAAGGGATCACTAGCAATGAGCTTCTTGGGAGGGACTTGCAGGTATGTGATATTAAATGAACACATCTTCCATGGAGGGGTGAAATGCTCTTGTTGCCTACAGTGATACATGGAGGTAGAGAGTCTATTGGTAAGGATAATTTGGATGAAAGAACAGGATGAAAGGTAATGTGACCAAGGAATATGTCCCAACTGTATACACCTGTGTTCTTTCATCCGTATTTGTCCTATGGTGGTAGCGCAGCTGTTATGCCATATTAGAAACTGCCAATCATCACTGTGTGACAAAAACCACTCTCATCAAACTCACCCGAAGTGGTCAAACCACTTAACCTCTTTTTTTCTTATACCTCTCTCTTCCTGTGTACCAGCCACCTTTTTCACTGCTCTAGTCCTTCCCTTCAACATTCTTGCCATCTCTCTTTTGGTAAAACATAAAAATATAAAAAAAACGCGATGTTATGCAGTTTAGCCACAGCGTAAGATAATTAAATTCCGAGCGTTCTCTTCATCTCTCAATCACATTTTTAAGAATGTGGTCGAAAGAACAAGGAAACACATGGAATTTAATTACCATTCATTGTTTAAATAACTTTATATTTTAATATTTGTAAATTTAAAGATATCTCAGTGCATGCGACGGTGTCTCCTGGACACGCACGCTGGAAAAAATATAGGGATACATGACAAAGATAATTCTTACTAATAAGAATCTTATATAAGAAGAAAGTTGAGGGTACTGAATAATCACCCTGGAAATGGATAGAATTAATGTGAATATGACTGAGCCATTATATGGATAACCGGAATAAATACAACTGAAAATTATGCACATGTGCAATAGACTGTATAAATAAAGTGCTTAATATATTTAACCTGGACAAGACTCGCAGAAACGAATTCAAGCTGGACAAATTTAGATTTAGAAAGAATATAGAAAAACACTGGTTCGGCATCCATGTAATATCAACGAAGCGAGCACTTTGGGTTGTATTAAAAATAGGCTGAACAAATGCACGCGTGAAAGAATGTCTACAGCAGTGTTCTTCTAATCTTATGTTGTAGTGTTCTTAACACATTTGGTGCTAGAGAGAGTGGTCTAAAAACACATAAGGTGTTGTAAACGGTGTTGTCTTCAAACACATGGGGTGCTAAAGACGGTAGTGTCTGTTAAATTAGACACATGTGCAACTCTTGGGTATCTTTATTGAGGAAACGTTTAGCCACACAGTGGCTAAACTTTAAAACGAAGTTCGTGGTCAGCTTTGCAGAGTAGAACATCAAGGAAAGGAAGAGTGTTGTCGACCTCTTCTTCAAGTGTGAACTGGATTGAAGGCTCGACCTGGTTGAGCTTGTCTTGGAGAGCTTGAACGTTGAAGCGTTTAGGAGTTATGAGGAGAATGTCGTCAACATAACGGAGCCAGGTGACAGACGAAGGAAATGTTCTACTCTGCAAAGCTGACCACGAACTTCGTTTTAAAGTCTATCGAAAACCCACCAACCAAAACGATCTTCTCCACTTCTACTCTCACCACGACACCAAAACCAAACGTGGTGTAATTATAGGCTTCTTCCTGCGTGCACTCAGAATCTGCAGCAACGAGTTCCTTGAGGAAGAATGCACTATAATTGAACAAGTATTTTCTAAACTCCACTATCCTCGTCACTTCATCAGAGACTGCAGAGGGCGAGCACTAAACATCTTCAACACACCCAGAGAAGACACTGCCGAGAAGAGATACATAGTCCTTCCCACCAACTCCATTGCCAAACATGTTTCCAACATCTTTGCCAAAACATCATTCCAAGTATCTACCTCCACAACCACGACCATCAAGGACATCACCAGTAGTAGGCAGGACAAGCCTCCATCCTCTGCAGGGGTATACATAATCCCTTGTAATGACTGCAACAAGTTATACGTGGGCGAAACATCAAGGGACCTCCAAACACGTATTTCAGAACACCAATACGCAAGCAGGTCTGACGACACAAGGAATGCCTGCGTACAACACCGTAATTCACACAACCACTTGATAAACTACAGAAACTCAAGACTTATCGCCTCAGAAGACAACACTCAATACCGAAGAATCCTGGAATCATCACTTATTTCTATATCCGACAACTTCAACCAGAATAGTGGCTTCTATAACATAGCTGAACCACTTGCCAAGAAACTTCTTCATCGCTATCCCACATAAGAACACTGTAGAAGGTCTGCTCACAAACTTGTCCAGTCTCCTTTCCAAGCTACCCAAGTTTTTAGACTCTACAACCCAACTCGGTACATCATCAGATGCAGCATTCTTCACCTGACCTCAGCCGGACTATAAATACTCGCGTTCCTTCCACCCCAGGTAGTTCTGTTTGTGACTTGAAAAAGCCCACTGTGTGGGCGAAACGTAGTCAATAAAGGATCACATTATACTGCATTTGTGTTTATATTGCCATTGTGTCGGTATTTTATACCATTTATTTCCACGACCCACTTCCACTGGAAAATTCCAGACCATGGAGCTAAACTCTTCCCCAGACTTAGGGAATGATCGCCTCAAATACTTTTTCTTCATGGTTGATGGACTGATTACACCATCTGTATTTCACTACTACACCTGCTGCCTCTGTATTTGACTGAAGAATAATACCGTGTAGGCGATACTTTTCAAAAATAAACATTTCCAACTGTTGCATATTTGTTTTAATCAGAAATACTAGTGTTTGTTTCTCCCTTCCCTCCCCCTCCCCTTGTTGCACACTGACCACAAAGTTCAATGTCTCCTATAACTTTGTTATCTGTCGAATAGTTAATGGCAATGTCACTGGTAATAGCAACTCCAAATTTGTTAGGTAAAAGGAAATATGAATACAGGTGTAGTATGACTTGCATATCTGGTCGTACATGAATGGTATACAATACCGACAAGATGAAAAATTAGACACACATATGCACCATCCAGTGGTTTTATCAATACAAATTCTAGGACATTATTTAAAGACAGAACTATATACAAAAGATGAGATAATCAGTCCCTCAGCCTTGGAGCTGGTGTGAAGAGCACCGTAATCGTGAAGATTTTTCACGACTATGGTGCCCCCTATTGATCGTTAAACCCTTAGCATCTGGTTTGCTGGTCGGGAGGCAGTCTATGTGGGAGTGTGACATACACCGATAAAATGTAACATACTTGCAGCAGGCCACAGGTAACAAGTGCAACCAATGCAACATTTTATTGTAGCAACGTTTCGCTCTCCAGAAGGTATGTCAAGCCGTTACAAACAATACAGGGACACAGAGAGTATATATAGGTATAGAGTTAGGAGTAAAGCATAATATAATCGTTGAAGGTAGCAGTAGTAGTAGTTGTCTTTGTGGTTGTGGTGGTAGTAGTAACAGCTATGTGATGGCCGGGTTCACTGTTTTGAGGAGGATTCTGTGCTAATGCTTCAGAGATTATATTATGCTTTGCACCTCACTCTACACCTATATATACCCTATGTATCCCTGTATCGTTTCTAACGGCTTGACAAAGCTCCTGGAGGGCGAAACGTTGCCACTATAAAATGCCACATTAGTTGCACTTGTTTCATGTTAACTAAAAGTGTCTGTAATTCTACCAACATTATTGCAACTTCAGGTTTGTATTAGTAGCTCCTTCAATCTTGAGATAATTTTTTAGTCATTCATGGGAATAAGGAAATGTCCGAACCTCCCTAAATTGACTGTAGTTTCAAATTCTTAGATCATTTATGCAAATTATACTCACAACTTATCCAAGGATCGGTCCTCAAAGGAGTTCAACTCTTCACGTTCCTTCATCAACTCTCTTCGCTATTTAAAACTACTCTCAATGTTCTCTTAGTGAGGAAGTCACTGATGTAATGCAGAATATTGGCCTTTGTGCAGTGAACCTATAGTAATTAATCTTCTGTGTGGTACGTTGTCGAATGAGTTCATAGTTGACGTACACTACTTTTGTGGGAATTTTATCGCTATTTTTATAAGTGTGGATGACAAACACAAGAGAATTTGATTATTAGGATCTTTTATTGCGACACTCAAGTTCAAGGAGTAAAAATAAAAGATTTCCCGAATTAAAGTACAAATTGATTTAAAAGTTTTAAGTACCTGAAGAAATGTTAGTTTCCTGTGTTAAAGCTCTTTGGAATCCTCATTTGATTAAGTATCCCAGTTAAGGGGTATACCTGGAGTATACCTGGAGTGAGTTTCGGGGGTCAACGCCCCCCGCAGCCCGCTCCCTGACCTACTAATAATATCAATTCATTTAGTATTCAAATTGATATTTCATTCGCCACTGTGGAATTGCACTTATCAGAGACAAAAATTTAAGAAACAATAAATAAAACTAAGAAGCCATAATCGAGTGAGTTGATGTAAGAAAAGGAATAGATGGAGTGTTTAGAAAGTTATGAGTCTAAGTTGATTAAAATAGCAAAATAGGTAAGATAATACGAAGAGGGGAAAGAAAGTGAGGGGAAAGAAAGAGGGGAAAGAGAGAGAGGGGAAAGAGAGAGAGGGGAAAGAGAGAGAGGGGAAAGAGAGGGAGGGGAAGAAAGCTAAACGGGTGAGGAGAGAAGGAAGGATAGGGGGAAGTAGGGAAGAGATAAAAGAGAAAATGGTAAGGAATGTGAAGAGAAGGAAGAAAGTGAATGAAAACTGGGATTACGAGGAGTTGAAGAAGAAAAGTGGGAAGAAGGAGAATGGAAAGGAAGAGTAGGAACGAAGACAGAAAGAAAATGGTAGTTTGATCAGAAAAAAACAAGGGTGGATAAAGGTAGGGAGGAGGAGGAAAGAGAGAGAAAAGAAGTGAAGAAAGAAGGGGAAGGAGAAGGAAGAAAAGAAGAGAGAATGGGAGGAAAAGAGGGATGGAGAAAGTGCGAGAACGAAGAAGGAAAATGAGGATAGAGGGAAGGGGGCGTAGGTTAAGTGGGTGTCATGGGGTGTGGTTTGTTAAGGTAGTGTCATGGAGTGTGGTTTGTTGGGGTGGTGTCATGGGGTAGTGTCATGGAGTGTGGTTTGTTGGGGTAGTGTCATGGAGTGTGGTAGTGTCATGGGTGTGGTTTGTTAGGGTAGTGTCATGGAGTGTGGTTTGTTGGGGTAGTGTCATGGGGTGTGGTAGTGTCATGGGTGTGGTTTGTTAGGGTAGTGTCATGGAGTGTGGTTTGTTGGGGTAGTGTCATGGGGTGTGGTTTGTTAGGGTGGTGTCATGGGGTGTGGTTTGTTAGGGTAGTGTCATGGAGTGTGGTTTGTTAGGGTAGTGTCATGGGGTGTGGTTTGTTAGGGTGGTGTCATGGGGTGTGGTTTGTTAGGGTAGTGTCATGGAGTGTGGTTTGTTAGGGTAGTGTCATGGGGTGTGGTTTGTTAGGGTGGTGTCATGGGGTGTGGTTTGTTAGGGTAGTGTCATGGAGTGTGGTTTGTTAGGGTGGTGTCATGGAGTGTGGTTTGTTAGGGTGGTGTCATGAGGTGTGGTTTGTTAGGGTAGTGTCATGGGGTGTGGTTTGTTAGGGTGGTGTCATGGGGTGTGGTTTGTTAGGGTAGTGTCATGGAGTGTGGTTTGCTAGGGTGGTGTCATGGAGCGTGGTTTGTTAGGGTAGTGTCATGGAGTGTGGTTTGATAGGGTGGTGTCATGGAGTGTGGTTTGTTAGGGTAGTGTCATGGGGTGTGGTTTGTTAGGGTGGTGTCATGGGGTGTGGTTTGTTAGGGTAGTGTCATGGAGTGTGGTTTGTTAGGGTGGTGTCATGAAGTGTGGTTTGTTAGGGTAATGTCATGGGGTGTGGTTTGTTAGGGTAGTGTCATGGGGTGTGGTTTGTTAGGGTGGTGTCATGGAGTGTGGTTTGTTAGGGAAGTGTCATGGGGTGTGGTTTGTTAGGGCGGTGTCATGGAGTGTTATTCGTTAGGGTGGTGTCGTGGAGTGTGGCTTGTTAGGGTGGTGTCATGGGGTGTGGTTTGTTAGGATGGTGTCATGGAGTCTTATTCGTTAGGGTGGTGTCATGGAGTGTGGCTTGTTAGGGTGGTGTCATGGGGTGTGGTTTGTTAGGGTGGTGTCATGGAGTGCGGTTTGTTAGGGTGGTGTCATGGAATGTTGTTCGTTAGGGTAGTTTCATGGGGTGTGGTTTGTTAGGGTGGTGTCATGGGGTGTGGTTTGTTAGGGTGGTGTCATGGGGTGCGGTTTGTTAGGGTGGTGTCATGGAGTGTTGTTCGTTAGGGTAGTTTCATGGGGTGTGGTTTGTTAGGGTGGTGTCATGGAATGTTGTTCGTTAGAGTAGTTTCATGTGGTGTGGTTTGTTAGGGTGGTGTCATGGGGTGTGGTTTGTTAGGGTGGTGTCATGGAATGTTGTTCGTTAGGGTAGTTTCATGGGGTGTGGTTTGTTAGGGTGGTGTCATGGGGTGTGGTTTGTTAGGGTGGTGTCATGGGGTGTGGTTTGTTAGGGTGGTGTCATGGAATGTTGTTCGTTAGGGTAGTTTCATGGGGTGTGGTTTGTTAGGGTGGTGTCATGGGGTGTGGTTTGTTAGGGTGGTGTCATGGAATGTTGTTCGTTAGGGTAGTTTCATGGGGTGTGGTTTGTTAGGGTGGTGTCATGGGGTGTGGTTTGTTAGGGTGGTGTCATGGAGTGTGGTTTGTTAGGGTAGCGTCATGGGGTGTGGTTTGTTAGGGTGGTGTCATGGAGTGAGGTTCGTTAGGGTAGTGTCATGGGGTGTGGTTTGTTAGCGTGGTGTCATGGAGTGTGGTTTGTTAGGGTGGTGTCATGGAGTGTGGGTCGTTAAGGTGGTGTCATGGAGTGTGGTTCGTTAGGGTGGTATCATGGAGTGTGGTTTGTAAGGGTGGTATCATGGGGTGTGATTTGTTAGGGTGGTGTCATGGGGTGTGGTTTGTTAGGGTGGAGTCATGGAGTGTGGTTTGTTAGGGTAGTGTCATGGAGTGTGGTTTGTTAGGGTGGTATCATGTGGTGTGGTTTGTTAGGGTGGTGTCATGGAGTGTGGTTTGTTAGGGTGGTGTCATGGAGTGTGGTTTGTTAGGGTGGTGTCATGGGGTGTGGTTTGTTAGGATGGTGTCATGGAGTGTGGTTTGTTAGGGTGGTGTCATGGGGTGTGGTTTGTTAGGGTGGTGTCATGGAGTGTGGTTTGTTAGGGTAGTGTCATGGGGTGTGGTTTGTTAGGGTAGTGTCATGGGGTGTGGTTTGTTAGGGTAGTGTCATGGAGTGTGGTTTGTTAGGATGGTATCATGGAGTGTGGTTTGTTGGGGTAGTGTCATGGGGTGTGGATTGTTAAGATGGTGTCATGGAGTGTGGTTTGTTAGGGTAGTGTCATGGGGTGTGGTTTGTTAGGGTAGTGTCATGGGGTGTGGTTTGTTAGGGTAGTGTCATGGAGTGTAGTTTGTTAGGATGGTGTCATGGAGTGTGGTTTGTTAGGATGGTGTCATGTAGTGTGGTGGGCTAAGGTGGAGTCAATGGGTGGCTGGGGGGGCGTGCCGCCCCGGGTGACACCATCAAGGGGTGACACCAAAGAGCCTCTAAAGGTGACACAGGAAAATTTGGATACAAGAGGAGCAGCACAAGGTCTTCTCCCTGATGTGACATACACAAATAACCCGCAAATAGAAGAGAGGAGCTTACGACGGCGTTTCGGTCCGACTTGGACCGAAGTCGGACCGAAACGTCGTCGTAAGCTCCTCTCTTCTTTGTGCGTGTTATTTGTGTATCGTTCCAGGCACGGTATTGCGCCTTTTTATATTATTTGGTGTATCATACTTCCGGAGGTTCAGCGTGCACAGCAGTACTTGCAGACTAAGGATTTAACTCTTGACAAAGTGGTGGTGAAGCTAGAGGCACTACGATTACTTTTGTATGAAGAGTGAGATCGCATAGTGGAGAATTCAATACAACAGACACTTATAAAATGTGAGGAGTATGGATTTTCAACAGAGAGAAGAATCAGGTTAAAGAAAAGATATCAGGGGAGCAGGTAAGAGATTCCGAACTCACTCTATAGGAAGAAAACAAGAGGGCGATGTTGAAGTGCATTTTGATCGTTTTCATAATGAACTCGAGATGCGATCAAAAGCAATCAAGGATGTGGCAGCCATGTTTGTGGTCATTCAAACGAAGAATCTTTTGCAAGCTACTGAAGAAGAATTAGAGGTGATGCTTCAAGACTCACAGTCTTCTATAATGAAATATGCAAGAATGAGCTCATGCTTGAAATACCAAGACTAAGGAGGAACCTGCAAGCTACTGACGTTGATCTTGAAAAAGTTAAGCACTGGACTGTATTGGATGCACTAACATTCATAGCTGAATGAGATATCTTTGAATCTCTTCCATATCTCACATTCTGAGGTTGTTCCTTTCTATGTGTGTTTCTGTGGCTTCTTGTGGAAGGAGTTTCTCCAAGTTGAAGCCGATTAAAAATCTGTTTACGGCCCACAATGAGTCCATCCAGAATCTCTGACTTAGCAATGTTATCCATAGAAAATGGATCAGTTGACAGCATTGATTTTGATGTGACAGACAGTTTTGCAGTATTGAAGGCAAGGAAATGTAAGATCTGATTCATTGAGATGTTACCTGTACTCAAGGTCAAATTGGAACTAGTTTTTCTCTTATATTGCAATGTTTTTCTTTTTCATTTTTTTGCATTGTTGAAGATGAATAAATGTAGGATCTGTTGCTGTACTCAAAGTGGTATTTGAGTTTATGTTTCCTCAGTAATACTACGATTATTTATTTTATCATTAAGTTGAGAAGTATTTCGTTCGGTTTATGGCCCTTAAGGAGAGGGACTGTCAGGTAGCAACAAACTGCAGGTTAGTATAATAAAAACGCGTCTTACGTAAAGCAATGAAGAAAATAATCAAGCAGTATGTTGGAACACTTGCATAGATGTGGCTTTATACACAACCCCCAGTTAGTCTTTAGAAACGGTAAAACATGTCTCATAAATCCATTGGAGTTCATTGACAGTGTAACAGATGAGAAGCAAGAATAATATCAGTGGACTACATACTTTGGACTGCAGAAAAGCATTTGTCACTCTCTCGCACAGGAGACTGTGGGAAAAAACTCGTGAAGGCAGGACTTACAGGAAAGGCATTAAAGTGAATCAAAGAATACTCTATCTGAAGGAGTTGCCGAGTTTTGGTACTGGACGTGCAACAGCTGGAGGTTCCACATGGATCAATACTGCGACCGGTATTCTTTCTGGTGTATTAGAAGGATATCCAGCATAAGATAGATTCATATGTATGCGCAATGGCATATGACATGACAGTAATGCGAATATAACAGTGAATGACAGAAAAAGCTGCTACATGACCTGATCATACCGGTACTGCAGGGGTAGTCAGTCAAGCAAGTGCTGGAAATTTAAGGTTATGAAAGTGGGGAAAAGAGATTGTAAACCTCTCTCAAGAAGGACCCTAGGGTGAGCGTTGTTGAAATTATATTACCAAAGGCGCACGCCAGCAGAATAATTTCTGAGTAAATGATCTGCATCATTACCGCCACCATTATGAGGAACTGAGCGGACGCCGAACTTGAGGTCACAAGTAACCCGTCGCTGTAGCGTTGTTGTTTGTACATGCTGAGATGGTGATTACTGTGGTAATTGTGGCTCAGCTGAGAGGCGGGTAGGAGGCAGCATCCCCGACCTTCATTCCGTCATCACACCCCCATCACCCCACACTACCCATAATCCACTACACCCCATGATATCACCATAACCCACTACCTACCACACTCATTAATGCAACCTTAACCTACGACCAGCCACACATGTTGACCCTACTCTAACCCACAACACCCCATGATACCATCCTAACCGACCACTCCTAATGACACTACCCTGATATACAACCCACCACACCCCATGACACCACCCTAACCCACCACACCCGATGACACCACCCTAACTCACCCTACCCGATAACACCACCCTAACCCACAACACCCGATGACACCACCCTAACCCACCACACCCGATGACACAACCCTAACCCACAACACCCCATGACACCATCCTAACCCACAACTACTAATGAGACTACCTTGATCTACAACCCACCACGCCCCATGACACCACCCAAATCCATCACACCCCATGACACGACCCTAACCCACTACACCCCATGACACCACCCTTACCCACTACACTCCATGACTCTACCCTAACCCACCACACCCCTTGACACCACCCTAACCAACCACATCCCATGACACCACCCAGTGGCGTTGCTAGAGTTGGTGTCACCCGGTATGGGGGGAAGTAAACTCCAGTTACGTCATTGCTGTATACCCAGTCACTAATGTTTAGCACTGAGAAACCTTAACACTGGGACTGCACTAGTTGTGGACTGGTGTGAGAAAGGGAGACTGAAAAATGTGTCAAAAATAATGTAAATTTGATTTTTTTTTAAATACCTGTTATTTGGTTATTTTGGCGATTTGCCTGTAAAGCTGATAACCTGCTGGCTTTTATCATTAACTTTAATTACAAATTATTCGTCCAGCGAAGGTTCAGTCCAAAGTGTCAGTCCGTAATAGATCATTACCAAGTCGCCACTTTATAACGTTCAGTACAGACCGATATATCATCTAAGGATTTACGATCGATTTGTAGGTCAGTTATGCATTATTGCAGTCACATCATTATTGAGATTTTCACTTTTAATGAAATTACACACGTACCAGTCTGGGTAAAATCTGACCAATATGGGAGGAAGAGCACATTACACTATCCCTTGCTGCCGTTGTAAGGACCTTCTTCCAGGTCAAATTCACAGCAATCCACTCTCTGAAGGACTCCTTTATTGTCGTCTATACTGACGACAATGTAGCATCAAAACTCATGGACGACACTGCAATAAAGACATTCAGGGACCGACAATTCAACGTGTCTACTTCACCTTTCCTACCGGCGAAACTTTGTTTTTGTCAAATGGTTGGACAAGATCATTACATCCCCATCAACTGCTACCTTAAGACCTCAATCGAGGAATGAAACACTTGGGCCTTGATTGACAACATCACCAAAATTCCAAACGCTTCTTCAATGGTCAAACTCACCTAATCCAACATCGATATGGCTACCAAAGCGCTTTATGATGACCTAGCCATCTCCTACAACCATATTCATCTGCGACAAATAGAACCAGAACATTATGCTCATGTATCACTGCTGGAACTGTCATTCTTACCATCACTCAGTGACCGACTGTCCCATTAAAGACAAGAAATTCTGTTCCAGTTGGCGAAAAGGAGGTCACGATTTGAAAGCCTGTTCCACCACCAGTGCCACTCTTACCGGCCTCAACTGAAAGGGCACTCATCATTCCCTTGCCACCAAATGCCCACAAAGGAAGGTAATGCTGACTAAGAAAATCAAAGAAGCCAAGAAGAGCAGCCCCAAATCGACAACAAAACTACAGTCTGATACCTAGAAAATTCTTCAAGCTGCACAACAGCCGTCTCTATCCAGCACCTCCCTCTCTCCACTTCCAGACACGGCTCCCTCCAAGATGTTGTATTGCATGATGTATACGCACCTTGCGTATGCAGCCAACCCAGGCACTTTCAACACTTTCAACTATTCCGACTTAACAACATGCCAGCCTTCGTTTTCCCTGATTCCAAACCTTCAGCTGACATCCTCAGGATTCTTACAAACGTCGTTAACTTCACTACTCCTGCTGACCTGTCTCCTGCTGCCCAAGCAACTGTTCCTGCATCTTCCATAACCTCCGACACCACAGCTCATGCTGCCTCGACCACCGCCACCACCCTCACCACCGCCTCCCAATCTGATGTTACACTACCAGTACACCTCTCCACTGCTCCTGTCGACCCTCAGTCACCTGCTAGCACCATTGTAGACTCGTCTACTGAATACACGTCAGAGGAAGAAGATATTGACGACTCTAGCGCACTAACATGGGAAAGCCTTACATTCTACACTGCTCCATCAAACGCTGACACCATGATCTGCATTGAACTCTACATAGGCCTCGGGGCAGGAACTGTCA
Organism: Cherax quadricarinatus; assembly: GCF_038502225.1. Lineage (NCBI taxonomy): Eukaryota > Metazoa > Arthropoda > Malacostraca > Decapoda > Parastacidae > Cherax > Cherax quadricarinatus. Next base: position 18,121,862 of record NC_091361.1, read on the forward strand.
AGTTTTCCTGCGAACAAGCTCATCACTTCACACTCACTTAAGTTCTGGAATTCCTCAAGCCTCTACGATTCACCACTGGAAACAAGACAAGACTTTACCACCTCTCTATGAGGAGCTTCAAGAAATTTGAGAATGGCTCTTCTATAAACCTGCCACCTTAACCGCGTCAAATAACACCACCAGTATGCTGCCCTCTGATGTTCTTACCTGCCTGCCCTGTCCTGCGACGTAACCTGCTGCCAGCTTTTCAAGACTGAAGACCTCCAACCTCCACAAGACCATCGCAACTGAGCCTTTATTTCCTGATTCTTAAGTCTGTCCCACGATCACCTAGCGGCTGAGTTAAGCCCTGGCACTTTCTCTACGACTGTGGATACTTCTCTACAACGCTGTTTTTGGCCTGTTCCATCTTCCCAGCTCACCCCACATGGGGTCTTACCTAAACTTTCTTGTCTTGTCCAGGTGAAGCTAGGGAAGTCGACGAATATCTTTAGGCATTATAATAATAATAATAATACCTTTATTTACTACAAGTACATGTACATGGTATACAGGCCTAGCTGACATCAATGACATACTGCTATATAGAAAGCCCCCTTGTTATGCTCAGCATGTCGGGCAAATTAGGTCAGTGTCCCAGGATGCGACCCACACCAGTCGACTAACACCCAGGTACCCATTTTAATGATGGGGAACATAGACAACAGATGGAAAGAAACACGCCCAATGTTTCTACTCTGGCTGGGAATCGAACCCAGGCCTTCGCCGTGTGAAGCGAGAGCTTTAGCCACCAGGCCACCAGAGCATATGTAGAATAAAGGGACTTTAGAGGAGACAATGAGCAGACAAGCAGATGACAAATTCGCACGAAACAATGCAGATTCAGGGGAGGGTAGAAAAGTCAACAAACACAGTAGTAGATGACAAAGACAAACGAAACATCGAAAGGCCATCTTTTAACGACGATTCGCTGGAGAGAAGAGTTATCAAATTACATCTGGTGACCGTTCTAAACCCAAGGAAGCAGATATTAAGTTCGTCTGCCTTGGTACTGTGAAAGACGAGTCCCCTCCCCTGTCTTGGTACCATGAGCAAGTAAGCTCTCTCTCTCTACTCAGCAAAATTCGCGGTGTGTGTGTGCGTGCGTGCGTGTGTGTGTGTGTGTGTGTGTGTGTGTACTCACCTAGTTGTACTCACCTAGTTGAGGTTGCGGGGGTCGAGTCCGAGCTCCTGGCCCCGCCTCTTCACTGATCGCTACTAGGTCACTCTCCCTGAGCCGTGAGCTTCATCATACCTCTGCTTAAAGCTATGTATGGATCCTGCCTCCACTACATCGCTTCCCAAACTATTCCACTTACTGACTACTCTGTGGCTGAAGAAATACTTCCTAACATCCCTGTGATTCATCTGTGTCTTCAGCTTCCAACTGTGTCCCCTTGTTACTGTGTCCAATCTCTGGAACATCCTGTCTTTGTCCTGTCTTTGTGTGTGTGTGTGTGTGTGTGTGTGTGTGTGTGTGTGTGTGTGTGTGTGTGTGTGTGTGTGTGTGTACTCACCTATTTGTACTCGCCTATTTGTGGTTGCAGGGGTCGAGTCATAGCTCCTGGCCCTGCCTCTTCACTGCTACTAGGTCCTCTCTCTCCCTGCTCCATGAGCTTTGTCAAACCTCGTCTTAAAACTATGTATGGTTCCCGCCTCCACTACGTCACTTTCTAGGCTATTCCACTGCCTGACAACTCTATGACTGAAGAAATACTTCCTCACATCACTGTGATTCATCTGAGTCTTCAGCTTCCAATTGTGACCTCTTGTTTCTGTGTTCCATCTCTGGAACATCCCGTCTCTGTCCATCTTGTCTATTCCGCGCAGTATTTTATATGTCGTTATCATGTCTCCCCTGACCCTCCTGTCCTCCAGTGTCGTCAGGCCGATTTCCCTCAACCTTTCTTCGTAGGACAATCCCCTTAGCTCTGGGACTAGTCTTGATGCAAACCTTTGCACTTTCTCTAATTTAATGGCGTGCTTGACCAGATGTGGATTCCAAACTGGTGCTGCATACTCCAGTATGGGCCTGACGTAAATGGTATACAGAGTCTTGAATGATTTCTTACTGAGGTATCAGAACGCTATCCTTAGGTTTGCCAGAAGCCCGTATGCTGCAGCAGTTATCTGATTGATGTGCATCTCAGGAGATGTGCTCGGTGTTATACTCACCCCCAGATATTTTTCCTTGAGTGAGGTTTGCAGTCTTTGGCCATCTAAACTATATTGTGTCTTCGGTCTTCTTTGCCCTTCCCCAACTTCATGACTTTGCATTTCGCAGGGTTAAACTCAAAGAGCCAGTTGCTGGACCAGGCTTGTAGCCTGTCCAGGTCTCTTCGTAGTCCTGCCTGATCCTCGTCCAATTTGATTCTTCTCATTAACTACACATCATCTGCATACAAGGACACTTCTGAGTCTATCCCTTCCGTTATGTCATTCACATATACCAAAAACAGCACAGGTCCTAGGACTGACCCCTGTGGAACCCCGCTTGTCACAGGCGCCCACTCTGACACCTTGTCACGTACCATGACTCGTTGTTGCCTCCATGTCAGGTATTCTCTGATCCATTGCAGTGCCTTTCCTGTTATGTGTGCCTGATCCTCTAGCTTTTGCAGTAACCTCTTGTGAGGAACTGTGTCGAAGGCCTTCTTGCAGTCCAAAAAAATGCAGTCGATCCACCCCTCTCTCTCTTGTGTTACTTCTGTCACCTTGTCATAAAACTCCAGTAGGTTTGTGACACGGGATTTTCCTTCTCTGAAACCGTGCTGGTTGTCGATTATACACTTGTTTCTTGCCAGGTGCTCCATCACTCTCCTTCTGATGATCTTCTCCATGACTTTGCATACTATACACGTTAGTGACATAGGTCTGTAGTTTAATGCTTCATGTTTGTCTCCCTTTTTAAAATTTGGGACTACATTTGCCATTTTCCATACCTCAGGGAGTTGCCCAGTTTCAATGGATGTGTTGAAGATCTTTGTTAATGGCACACACAGCATCTCTGCTCCCTCTCTAAGGACCCACGGAGAGATGTTGTCTGGTCCCACCGCCTTTGAGGTGTCAAGTTCACATAGCAGCTTCTTCACCTCCTCCTTGGTTATATGTACCTCATCCAGCAGTTGTTGGTGTACCCCCCTGTTCTGATTTCCTGGCGTCCTACTGGTTTCCACTGTAAATACTTCTTAAATCTCGTGTTGAGCTCCTGACATACCTCCCGGTCGTTTCTTGTGAACTCTCCATCACCCTTCCTCAGTCTGATTACCTGGTCCTTGGCTGTTGTTTTCCTCCTGATGTGGCTATACAACAGCTTTGGGTCAGACTTGACTTTCGATGCTATGTCATTTTCATATTGTCGCTGAGCCTCCCTTCTTATCTGTGCATATTCGTTTCTGGCTCTTCGGCTAATCTCTTTATTTTCCTGAGTTTTCTGTCTTCTGTACCTTTTTCATTCTCTAGTACACCTAGTTTTTGCCTCCCTACACCTTTGGGTGAACCAAGGACTCGTTCTGTTCTTCCCATTATTTCTGTTTCCCTTGGGAACAAACCTTTCCTCTGCCTCCTTGCGTTTTGTTGTCACATAGTCCATCATTTCTTGTACTGGTTTTCCTGTCAGTTCTCTCTTCCACTGAATGTCTTGCAGGAAGTTCCTCATGCCTGAGTAGTTCCCCCTTTTGTAGTTTGGTTTTTCCCATCCTATTCCTGCTACTCTCTCCACTTGAAGCTCAACTATGTAGTCAAAGCACAGAACCACATGATCACTAGCTCCTAGGGGCCTTTCATACATGATATCATCGATGTCCGAACTACTCAAGGTGAATACAAGGTCCAGTCTTGCTGGATCATCCTCACCTCTTTCTCTGGTAGTGTCTCTAACTTGTTGATGCATGAGGTTTTCCAGTACCACATCCATCATCCGCAAACAGCAAACAAGGTGATTGCCTAGTTTGTCCCAAAATCTGGGGGCGTCACGAAGTCATGATTTGGAAAGGTGAGGTCAAACACGCGAGACCTAGAGCTGCAGGATGTAATTTCGAGGAGAGCTGGAAGATGAATTATGGATGAGTAGGGAAAAGAAAGAGACAGTATTTCCCGCCCTACTAACCAAGGATATCATGGCACTGCTTAAAAATGTTTATGGTACCTTGAGCAGCATCTGCGTCCAGTGAGTATTGACACCTTTCTGTTCGCACGGCTGGATTTTTTAATCCATTTTTTCTTATATTTATAGTTTTCCTATCACAACCTTGGGAAAGATACACAAATTGAAATGATTCAGCAGTTAGATAATGCGAGGAACAAATGCTAGTAATGGTTCATGTTGCAAAGTATTATTCGATAATCTTAGACTCTACGCCTGATGTAATACGTAGAATAAATAAGTATGAGTCTTCAATTTGTTGATGTTCCATTAGATAAGGGTAGATGCGAGCCCGAGCATTGGATCGAAGAACATTTTGTGGGATTTTTGCTAATCAAGGACACAACAAGGGACGGTATAAGTCACCATTCTTCATCAGTTACGGGAGATGCCATTACTATTCTGAAACCTGCGTCAAGATTATGATAATAAAAGCAACGTGAAATGAAAATAGTGAACAAAGGAGAATATTATATATTAATCCATGATTATTGTTTCTTCCCTTCAGTCAACATTCTTTAAATTTGATTGTAAATGATGTCAAGAGTTGCCTGAAGTAAGTCTTCTTTAACCTGGTTGTAAATGATGTCAAGAGTTGCCTGAGGTAAGTCTTCTTTAACCTGGTTGTAAATGATGTCAAGAGTTGCCTGAAGTAAGTCTTCTTTAACCTGGTTGTAAATGATGTCAAGAGTTGCCTGAAGTAAGTCTTCTTTAACCTGGTTGTAAATGATGTCAAGAGTTGCCTGAAGTAAGTCTTCTTTAACCTGGTTGTAAATGATGTCAAGAGTTGCCTGAGGTAAGTCTTCTTTAACCTGGTTGTAAATGATGTCAAGAGTTGCCTGAAGTAAGTCTTCTTTAACCTGGTTGTAAATGATGTCAAGAGTTGCCTGAAGTAAGTCTTCTTTAACCTGGTTGTAAATGATGTCAAGAGTTGCCTGAAGTAAGTCTTCTTTAACCTGGTTGTAAATGATGTCAAGAGTTGCCTGAAGTAAGTCTTCTTTAACCTGGTTGTAAATGATGTCAAGAGTTGCCTGAGGTAAGTCTTCTTTAACCTGGTTGTAAATGATGTCAAGAGTTGCCTGAAGTAAATCATCTTTAACCTGGTTGTAAATGATGTCAAGAGTTGCCTGAGGTAAGTCTTCTTTAACCTGGTTGTAAATGATGTCAAGAGTTGCCTGAGGTAAGTCTTCTTTAACCTGGTTGTAAATGATGTCAAGAGTTGCCTGAGGTAAGTCTTCTTTAACCTGGTTGTAAATGATGTCAAGAGTTGCCTGAGGTAACAGTCTTCTTTAACCTGGTTGTAAATGATGTCAAGAGTTGCCTGAGGTAAGTCTTCTTTAACCTGGTTGTAAATGATGTCAAGAGTTGCCTGAGGTAAGTCTTCTTTAACCTGGTTGTAAATGATGTCAAGAGTTGCCTGAGGTAACAGTCTTATTTAACCTGGTTGTAAATGATGTCAAGAGTTGCCTGAGGTAACAGTCTTCTTTAACCTGGTTGTAAATGATGTCAAGAGCTGCTTGAAGTAAGTCTTCTTTAATCTGGTTGTAAATGATGTCAAGAGTTGCCTGAGGTAACAATCTTCTTCAGCCTGGTTGTAAATGATGTCAAGAGTTGCCTGAGGTAACAGTCTTCTTTATCCTGGTTGTAAATGATGTCAAGAGTTGCCTGAGGTAACAGTCTTCTTTAACCTGGTTGTAAATGATGTCAAGAGTTGCATGAGGCAACAGTCTTATTTAACCTGGTTGTAAATGATGTCAAGAGTTGCCTGATGTAACAGTCTTCTTTAACCTGGTTGTAAATGATGTCAAGAGTTGCCTGAGGTAAGTCTTCTTTAACCTGGTTGTAAATGATGTCAAGAGTTGCCTGAGGTAAGTCTTCTTTAACCTGGTTGTAAATGATGTCAAGAGTTGCCTGAGGTAAGTCTTCTTTAACCTGGTTGTAAATGATGTCAAGAGTTGCCTGAGGTAAGTCTTCTTTAACCTGGTTGTAAATGATGTCAAGAGTTGCCTGAGGTAAGTCTTCTTTAACCTGGTTGTAAATGATGTCAAGAGTTGCCTGAAGTAAGTCTTCTTTAACCTGGTTGTAAATGATGTCAAGAGTTGCCTGAAGTAAGTCTTCTTTAACCTGGTTGTAAATGATGTCAAGAGTTGCCTGAAGTAAGTCTTCTTTAACTTAGTACAAAACGTTTGTGTGTAGTTTTAACACGATGTTGAAGGCTTTAAAAATTCAAGTGTGAAGTAAGTTAGTGAAACCATTAGATGACACAAGATAGAAAAGTCATATTAATCCTCTGATATTTTCCGTAGAGGATAGTTTGATAATTCTCTGTGGGTTGAGGCACGAGAATAATATTCTCAGTTTCAAGTTTAGTCTTTCTCCTCGTTGTTTGGTGTGGTATTCTGTTTGAGATTATTATAGGTAGTCAAAAATATATGAAGAAATTCAAGGAACATGATGTAGCTGAATTATCAAAACGTATTTTCTAAACTGCAAAAATGAAGAATTTCAAAAAGGCCATATTAGGAGAAAGCAGTTCACTTACGAGGCAGAATATACACCAATTCAGAATCCCATGCAAAAGTTCGGAGTGAATGCTTATTTTTAAGTCTTCGATATTGTAATATAAACAACTGAACAGAGATTCACACATGCACAAAGCTTTTTTTTTTTTTCTGTTTGGTTTCCTGCTTGACTTCCACAGTATGCAGATAGTAACGTCGAAGGAAGCAACAAAGCTTTGATTAAAACTGAATGATAATATAGTGTCGACAAAGACAGTGATGCTGCAGATACGTGTAATGAATTACAATTCGCTGAGATAGAGAGATAGAGAGAGAGAGAGAGAGAGAGAGAGAGAGAGAGAGAGAGAGAGAGAGAGAGAGAGAGAGAGAGAGAGAGAGAGAGAGAGAGAGAGAGAGAGAGAGAGAGAGAGAGAGAAAGGGAGAGAGAGAGGAGTGCATTACCACATTTTATTTTGAAAATTATATGTAAACAAAATACTTGAGACGTATTTATTCCTTACGTAATGTCTTGATGCTGCCAGTGTCTGTGGTTTGTGATGAACAAAGTTTTCCCTAAAAACGTATTGATAAAAACGTATTTATGTTGAGCATAACACAAGAATAACTTGTTAGGCTTTCACTTGCGTTTAAAGAGCATGAAACTTGTCTTATGATAGTTTGAAATTACAATTGCCAAAACAGCATCATATACCGAAATAAACACTGCAGATTCAGCAGTGGCACCTGGAAGTATGTTGAGATCAAGGACACCATTCAAGAGTTGTTCTAGTTCCTTCATTTGTTCTTTATCCAAAACAAGTCTTGTACATGGACAAAACTGTTTTCTTAAGCTACTCCAGCAACTGTCTTTGTTGGTACTATCTTCACTCCTAGAGAAGCCTTGTGAAATCCCAGTGGCGAACAATTTTGTTGTGAGAACTCCCTCATCTATTTTTGATCCCACTCTTCACATGTGATACTGTGGCATGCGCCGAGTACGTTACAATTTATTCGGTTTTAATCACATATGTATTCGTGAATACCCTGTAGACCAGTCAAACTGGCAGGGGGGAGTAGTGTGTGTAGGGGCCTCAACTACTACGTTTCCCTGTCCAGTTCTAACACCATCCAATATGTGAAAGCTTGCCCCTGGCCAAATTAATGGTATACTTCTACACCTGGTTGTGGATAAATACTAAGGCTGGCCAGGTACATTCTAACAATACGGGTCTATATTGAGGTGTACAACCAACTGCAGTGACTCTCTTTTCATTTTCGCTTATTATCATTTAACTACTATATTGCACTTTGTACGTACTGTAAATATATTTGTTAAGGTAATATACTGGTGCTAAAACTTACACCTTTCGTGTTTGTCTTTGCCCTTATTTGCTAGAGGATTGTTCCATGACATTAGACTTGATTTTTGATAAGGTACAACAGGTTTTTTTTCTTGTACGTGTGTTCGTAATAACCACAGTGCCACAAGCACTCATTAGAAGGTAGAATTCGCCTAAATGCAGTACAACCTTTGCATGACTCAAGAAATCGTAATGACACGATTGCAAATAAACCATACCCCCGGCCGGGATTGAACCCGCGGTCATAGAGTCTCAAAACTCCAGCCCGTCGCGTTAGCCACTAGACCAGCTAGCCACAATAAGATTCGTCCAACTAAGTGTAGAAATATACCTAGTTGGATGAATCTTATTGTGGCTAGCTGGTCTAGTGGCTAACGCGACGGGCTGGAGTTTTGAGACTCTGTGACCGCGGGTTCAATCCCGGCCGGGGGTATGGTTCAACCTTTGCATATTTTTTTATGTTACTACCTCTGTTTTTATCCTCAGTGGTTGATCATAGGTCACACGTAAAGTTGGCAAGTGTAGGTGACATGCCTGTTATTTTATGTACAGCAAAGTTGAATATACACACGTTTCTTCATTTGGATTGAGATTTATGATTGGCAAGAACAATACATGTGGCTTAATGGCAGTTTTTAATTATTTACTCAAAAGGCATGTTGCACGAAGCCTGACCATTTGCAAAAGGAGCCTCTAATCAAGTGAGAAGTCTTGCTGACTGCCGAAGGACATTTAAGTTCAAAAGAGATGGATGTTTTGTGTGAGGGAACTGCAGAGTTAGTACTGGCTTAAACACTGATGTTGAAGGCCCAGTTTATGGGATGAATGATTTCTCTTTATCTGCAACAAGCTTATCATTTTCATTTCTACTCTATTCTTGACATGCTGACCAATCAAGTGTAAATGGTATATGGAGAACATTGCAATTAATCCATACAATGGAATGTTCTTTATCCAGTGAGAGTTTGTATACTGTAATCAACATTTAAAAATTCCCACTCTTGCGCAAGTGAATACTTGAATAACAAACTTCGTCATGTGAAACTGAAAGAAAAAAACACGCTTAAAAAGTTCATTTATGAGGCATCATGATTCAAAAACATAGTCAACCTCTGTTCCTTGAAAAGAGAATCAGTGTCACTGGTGTCCTCAGCTTCACAGATTGTAAAATAGTTTGATATTACTTGTTGGTATCAGTGTTTTTTTTTTCAAAATGACTAAGAAATGAAGTTAAATCCTATCTTTCTTTTTCAAGATATTTGAATTCATAGACTGTTGGATATTTCGTGTGTATGTGTACTCACCTATTTGTGCTCACCTATTTGTGGTTGCAGGGGTCGAGTCTTAGCTCCTGGCCCCGCCTCTTCACCGGTTGCTACTGGGCCCTCTCTCTCCCCGCTCCATGAGCTTTATCAAACCTCGTCTTAAAACTGTGTATGGTTCCTGCCTCCACTACGTCATTTTCTAGGCTATTCCACTGCCTTACAACTCTATGACTGAAGAAATACTTCCTACTATCTCTCTGACTCATTTGTGTCTTCAACTTCCAATTGTGGCCTCTTGTTTCTGTGTCCCCTCCCTGGAACATCCTGTCTTTGTCCATGTGTGTGTGTGTGTGTGTGTGTGTGTGTGTGTGTACTACTTTATTCTTGGCAACAGGGTTGACAGCCCTATTTGTTTCTTGTGTTGAATTTTCCTCTCTCTCTGAATACCACTTGCCATAGATAATGAAATCTGCCATATTTCGATAACAGACCACGTTCTTCTTTCTAGTTATTTCAGCAAAACATAGTTGATTACTACAGTGCTCCTGCAGCTTCTGTTTCAACCACGTGTCCTTGCAGTTCATTGTCTCAAAGACTGACTGTATTTGAGGAGCGTGTCCAGCTTCATTCTGCTAGCTCTTACTGGATCTTAATTCTTGAAAAGCTTGAGGTAAACTACGCAATTTCCATCAGATAAGACACGTACATAAACACCAGCACCAGCCTTTGATGATTATTCTTCAGCCTGTTTACTCATGGTGTTGGTAATATTGTTTAATTCACATTTCATTCACAGTGGCTATCAACGTGGTTAAAATCATTTTCAGTTAGGTTCTCTTATAATCGCCCCTAATTCACTTGATCGGAAATGAAACAACATATATAATCACATATAATGTGATTCAGGACACACAATGTGTTTCAAAATTATGAACCCAATTTCAAAGCAATATATATTCAAGTCGGGTCCATATCTTTGAATCACCCTGTATTTCCGCACCAAATTACACCGATTTTTTTCTCCTGGTTCGACCTACATTTTTGGTCTCTCCTACCGGACTAATAATTGTTGGCTGTTACACGAAGAGGGACTGTGAGTAGAAGTCATGGCGAGGCGGGTAGTGAGTGTGACGAGGCAAGGGTTGTGGCGGCATGGTGATGGCGAGGTTATGTGGTGTGGCTGTTGACTTTAAGGCATGAATTGGCAGACATGAAGTGCAGAATCTGCTGTACAAGTCAGGTCGGCTTCTAATTACGTCCACCTGCTAGTGTGTCTATGTTATTATGCGTAATAAGAGTTTGGACTTCATGGATGATAAACAGAGAAAAATGCTGAGAAGAAATTAAATAGAGAGAGAGAGAGAGAGAGAGAGAGAGGTAGAGATTGAGCAAACTAGGTGAGCGTGTGGAGAATGTGAAAATTAATAGGAGACCCTTTGGTCAATACCAAAATTACACGTTAGAAAAAATAAGGTACAGTCTTTGGAAAATCACAGTTCTCATCGTGACGGGTTCACTGACCAGGAAAAAAGGGATTCTGGAATATCATGGTATTTGAAAAAGCTTGTAGGGAAGTTTGAGAAAGAGAGAGAGAGAGAGAGAGAGAGATAAAGAGAAAGAGAGGAAGAGCAGCGGTACTATGAGAGTCCTGATTGCAGGACTCTTGCTTAGAGGAAAATGTTGACGGATTCTGTGGATGAGTAAGACATGAGATCGCTGCCTAACTCCTCTCTAAGGTAATGACCCGAACTTCCTGTAGCCACGACCCGATCACTGTTGGTGATGTTATCATCACCACCGCCCCCACCACCCCCACTACCACCCCCACCACCACCACCATTACCACCACCACTACCATCACCACTACCCGATCACTGTGATGTTATCACCACCACCCCCACCACCACCACCATTACCACCACCACTACCATCACCACTACCCGATCACTGTGATGTTATCACCACCACCCCCACCACCACCACCATTACCACCACCACTACCATCACCACTACCCGATCACTGTGATGTTACCACCACCACCCCCACCACCACCCTCACCACCACCACCATTACCACCACCACTACCATCACCACTACCCGATCACTGTGATGTTACCACCACCACCCCCACTACCACGACCATTACCACCACCACCACCACCACCACCACCACTACCCGATCACTGTTTGTGATGTCACCACCACCCCCACTACCACCATCATTACCACCACCACTACCACCACCACTACCATCACCACTACCCGATCACTGTGATGTTATCACCACCACCCCCACTACTACCCCACCACCACCACCACCACCACCACTACCCGATCAGTGACCTAGTAGTGACCAGTGAAGAGGCGGGGCCAGGAGCTTGGACTCGACCCCTGCAACCTCAACTAGGTGAGTACAACTAGGTGAGTACACACACACACACACACACACACACACACACACATACACGCACATATATACACACACATATATACACACACATACACACACACACACTGAGAGGAATTGACAAGGTGGACAAAGACAGGATGTTCCAGAGATTGGACACAGTAACAAGGGGACACAGTTGGAAGCTGAAGACACAGATGAATCACAGGGATGTTAGGAAGTATTTCTTCAGCCACAGAGTAGTCAGTAAGTGGAATAGTTTGGGAAGCGATGTAGTGGAGGCAGGATCCATACATAGCTTTAAGCAGAGGTATGATAAAGCTCACGGCTCAGGGAGAGTGACCTAGTAGCGATCAGTGAAGAGGCGGGGCCAGGAGCTCGGACTCGACCCCCGCAACCTCAACTAGGTGAGTACAACTAGGTGAGTACACACACACACACACACACACACACACACACGTGCTCATACACAACAGGCCTAGTGTCTAATCGACATGTGCCTAGGACAAAATGGTAACTAACTGTGATGTTTTCGCCACCACCCCCACTACCACCCCACTACCACCACCACCACCACCACTACCACTACCACCACCACCACTACCATCACTACTACCACCACCATCACTACCACCACCACCACTACTACCACCACCACTACTACCACCACCACTACTACCACCGCCACCACCACTACTACCACCACCACCACCACTACTATCACCACCACCACCACTACCACCACCACCACCACTACCACCACCACTACCATCACTACCACCACCACTACCATCACTACCACCAGCACTACCACCACTACCACCAGCACCACCAGCACTACCACCACCACCACCAGCACCACCACCACTACCACCGCCACCACTACCACCACCACCAGCACTACCACCACCACTACCATCACTACCACCAGCACTACCACCACTACCACCAGCAGCACCAGCACCACCAGCGCCAGCACCACCACCACTACCACCACCACTACCATCACTACCACCACCACTACCATCACTACCACCAGCACTACCACCAGCAGCACCAGCACCACCACCACCACCACCACTACCACCGCCACCACCATCACTACCACCACCACCACTACCATTACTACCACTACCATTACTACCACCAGCATTACTACCACCACCAGTACCACCCCTACCCCCACGAACATCTCCTCCACCACCACCACCCACACCTCCTCCACCACCACCCCCACCACCACCACCACCACCCCACCCACACCTCCTCCACCGCTACCCCCATCCACACCCACACCACCACCACCCCCACCTGCACCTCCACCCCCACCACCACCCCCACCTGCACCTCCACCCCACCACCACCCCCCACAACCACCTGCACCTCCACAAACACCTGCACCTCCACCACTACCACCAATACTTCCATCACTTTCCATATTAATTACTGTTAATCAAACGTTAAATTCTGATTTTTAGAATAGTCCTTAAATATGAAAATGGAGTTAATTATAGTAGCTGAAACGAGACTATCATTCATTATATTATTAACTGTTTTGTACATGTTTCTAGACTCCCTGTGTTGACAAATTCTAGGTTCTGATTGGCTGTCCTGCTCAGCAGTATGATTGTCTGCTATTTGTGTTGCACTCTGGGAGACGTGCCTCTTACCCGTATTTGCAACACTCGTCCTCTCTGGCTTGACATCGCCTAAGCATCACCTCTCCTCTCTCACCGTCTGTGAGAGTGCTTTTCTCTTCTACTCTTGTGAAGTACACTCAGTTTTGTGGTAGAGTAGATCTCGTTGGTTAGCAGAATCATACTCTGCAGAACTATGTTCCAAGAGTCTTATTGATTGAATTTTGACTTTTCTACGGTTGTCTTGAGACACTATATGATCCTGGTGCAGGGTCTAATTCTCGATGTAAGTTGCTCACACTGGCATCTACACACTGTTGTAGTCAGGGTGTAAGTTACTGAACGCCGATTCAGTAATTTGTGAGTTTCGTTCCTTTTATGGAGAACGTCTTCTTTCAGTGGGCTTCTTGTCGTGGTAATGAGGCTTTTGGTGTGAGAAATTGGACCTTTCGGTCTTCTTCCGACCGAACTTAATTGCCCCCCACTCCGCCCATACCTACACCATCCTTCCCACCCATCCTTTCCCTTCCCTCTCCTTTCCTGCTTTTGGCCTTTGGGATCCTTCCTTCTGAAATTCTAGCTCCAGGGTTAGAAAGTTGTCCGTCCCATTCCGTTGAAGTTCTTGGTGGTGGTGTATGCTGTGGAATTTGGATCATCCAGGGATGTCACGATCCCCCTCCGGAGTTCCAGGAGGTGGCTAAGACTGCCTCTCGCTTGACAACATCATGAACGGTAATGGGATCAATCCTATTATTTGCCTCAGTGCTGGAGGCAATGATGTAGGCAAGCGTAGAAGTGAGGATTTAGTTAGAAAGTTCAGGACAGCTATAGACATGATTAGGAAGAAGGGGGGGGCGCCCTGTTATATGTGGCATTTTGCCAAGAAGAGGTGTTGGTAATGAATGGTTGTCCAGAGCAATTGGTATTAATTGTTGGCTGGATAAACACTGTAAGGATAATGCAGTACCATTCATTGACAACTGGGACAACTTCTATGGCCGAAATGACATGTATGCCAGGGATGGGGTTCACTTATCCAGGGCAGGTGTGGGTTTTCTTGCTAACTCAGTTGAAGGGGTTGTTAGGACTTTAAACTAGGATTAGTTAGAGGTATGGGTTTAGAAATGATTAATAATGAGTATGGATATATTGACTTATGCTCTGATATTAAGAATCTTAATGGTAACTGTCATGGAGTAACTCTGGGTAATGATAATTTCAGAAATTGTGTAAAAACAAAGATGAATAGGAAAAATGTGCAGAAGAAAAAACATATGATGGTATTTTATGCTAACAGTCGAAGTGCAAGAAATAAAATTAATGAACTACGTTTGGTAGCATGTGCTGGGAACTTTGATATCATTGCATTAACTGAAACGTGGTATGATTTAAAGAGTCGGGATATGACTGCTGAGTGTAATATTCAGGGATTTAAGTTGTTCAATGTGGATAGATGTAATGGGAAGGGGGGAGGAGTTGCATTGTATGTTCGAGAAAATATTAATTGTTGCATAAAAACAGGTATAAAAATAGATGGAGCAGTAACAGAGTCTGTTTGGGTAGAGTTCGTGGAGGGTCAAGAAAAACTAATTCTAGGTGTAATATACCGACCTCCAGGCTTGGATCACGATAGAGGGAGACTTCTTTGGGACGAAATTGTTAGGGCTTCTGGACACAGTAACGTAGTCATAGTAGGGGACTTTAACTTTAGCCAAATTGACTGGAATTCTTTGACAGGTAATCTAGAGTCCAGTGACTTCATGGAAACAGTTCAGGACTGTTTTCTGAAACAGAGTGTAACTGAGCCTACCAGGGGTAATAATTTGCTAGACCTAGTCTTGTCAAATAAGGAAACACTCGTGAATAATCTGGAGATCACTGAAGAGCTTGGCGCAAGTGATCACAAATCCATCACCTTTAGCATTAATTGGGAATGCAAGAATAATGATAATACAGTAAAAATCCCCGATTTTCGTTCTGCCGATTATAATGGACTTAGGGAACATCTGTCTAATCTTGATTGGGGTTATCTAGCTAATGATTTTATTGGTGATAATCATACTTATGAATATGAAGGGATCTGCTTTTATGATTGTTTTCT
Source organism: Cherax quadricarinatus (assembly GCF_038502225.1). Classification (NCBI taxonomy): domain Eukaryota; kingdom Metazoa; phylum Arthropoda; class Malacostraca; order Decapoda; family Parastacidae; genus Cherax; species Cherax quadricarinatus. Next base: position 18,137,318 of record NC_091361.1, read on the forward strand.
TAATAATGTACACAGTGCCCAGAGTATATACATTCCCAAGAGAGAAATTAGGTCTAATAATAACGATCCCAAATGGGTTAACAGGAGGCTAAAGCATCTATTAGGGGAGAAAAGGGGAATTTATAGGCGCATCAGAAGAGGAGAGGTTAACCTTACTGACCAATATGTTCAGCTTAAAAGAGAAGTAAAAAAGGCGATTAGAAAGGCTAAACGTGACTATGAAATTAGAGTTGCTAATGAATCAAAGACTAATCCAAAGGGGTTCTTTCAAGTGTATAGGACGAAGGTGAAGGAAAAAGTAGGACCTCTGAAATCTGGGAATGGACAGCTGACGGATAATGAACTGGAAATGTGTTCCTTATTTAATGACTATTTTTTGTCAGTTTTTACACAGGAAGATGTAAATGAGATTCCAGTAATTAACAATTATTTGGTTCCTGATGAATTTAAGTTAACTAATATTACTGTCACGAGGGACATGGTTATTAAACAGATAGACAAACTGAAACAAAATAAGTCCCCGGGACCCGATGAGTTGTTTTCAAGGGTACTTAAGGAATGCAAGATGGAGCTTAGTCAGCCATTAACGAGTGTATTCAATGCGTCCATCCTTACCAGTGTTGTGCCAGAGTTGTGGAAGATGGCTAATGTGGTTCCTATATTCAAATCAGGGGATAAGTCCACTCCTTCAAATTACCGTCCAATAAGCCTGACATCTATAGTGGGCAAGTTATTAGAATCAATTATAGCTGACATTATCAGAAGTCACCTTGAAGAGCATAACTTGATAAATGAATCTCAGCATGGATTCACGAGAGGTCGTTCCTGCCTGACAAACTTACTGACGTTCTTCAATAGAACATTTGAGGCAGTTGACAGTAATAAGGAATATGATATTGTTTATTTGGATTTTAGTAAAGCCTTCGACAGAGTACCTCACAAGAGACTCTTAAGAAAAGTGGCAGCTCATGGTATAGGAGGTAAAGTTCTAGCATGGATTGAGGCATGGCTTACCAATAGAAAGCAGAGAGTTACCATTAATGGAGTGAAATCTGAATGGGGATTAGTCACTAGTGGCGTTCCACAAGGATCAGTTTTAGGCCCTCTCTTGTTCATAATTTACATTAATGACCTTGATGAAGGGATTACTAGTGACATGAGTAAGTTTGCTGATGATACAAAGATAGGCCGTATAATTCACTCTGAGGAGGATATCAATGAACTCCAGGACGATTTGAACAAATTAATGTCTTGGTCTGAGAAATGGCAGATGAAGTTTAATGTGGATAAGTGTAAGGTACTTGCCCTTGGTAATGAAAATAACCCTCGAAGCTATAATCTAGGTGAAGTAGAGCTTGGTCATACAGAATGTGAAAAAGACTTGGGAGTCATGGTAAGCAGAAATCTAAAGCCAAGACAGCAGTGCCTCAGTGTGCGCAACAAGGCCAACAGATTACTTGGATTTATCTCAAGAAGTATAAGTAACAGAAGTCCAAAAGTTATTTTACAGCTCTATACATCACTAGTGAGGCCTCATTTAGATTATGCTGCTCAGTTTTGGTCCCCTTACTACAGGATGGACATAGACTCATTAGATTGAATATTAAAATGGTATAAAATACCGACAGGTTGTTAGGTAAGACACATATGCAACAGTTAGGTATCTTTATTATGAAACGTTTCGCCTACACAGTAGGCTTCTTCAGTCAAGTACAGAAAAGTTGATAGAAGCAGAAGATACTTGAAGACGATGTAATCAGTCCATCACCCTTAAAGTTTTGAGGTGGTCAGTCCCTCAGTCTGGAGAAGAGCATTGTTCCATAGTATGAAACAATACTGTTTCATACTATGGAACAATGCTCTTCTCCAGACTGAGGGACTGACCACCTCAAAACTTTAAGGGTGATGGACTGATTACATCGTCTTCAAGTATCTTCTGCTTCTATCAACTTTTCTGTACTTGACTGAAGAAGCCTACTGTGTAGGCGAAACGTTTCATAATAAAGATACCTAACTGTTGCATATGTGTCTTACCTAACAGACTCATTAGAGAACATACAGAGAAGAATGACTAAAATGATTTACTGTGTAAGGAACCTCCCGTATGAAGATAGACTTAAAGCCTTAAATCTCCACTCTCTGGAGAGGCGTAGAATGAGGGGAGATATCATTGAAGTGTATAAGTGGATGACGGGCATAAACAAGGGAGACATTAATAAAGTACTGAGGGTGTCGAACCAGGTAAGAACCAGGAATAATGGATTTAAGTTGGATAAATTTAGATTTAGAAAGGACATAGGTAAGTACTGGTTTTCTAACAGAGTTGTAGATGCGTGGAACAGTCTTCCCAGTGGGGTGATAGAGGCTAGGACCTTGGGTAGCTTTAAGAAGAGACTGGACAAATATATGAGTGGGAGGGGCTGGGTTTGATTGGTGTTGGGGGGTGCTGGAGTTGTTTCTTGAGTAGCTCTAGGTAGTTGTCGTTTTGATAAGGACCTGCCTCGTATGGGCCAGTAGGCCTTCTGCAGTGTTCCTACATTCTTATGTTCTTATGTTCTTATGTTCGGTTCCGGGTGGTGGTGGCCGAAGAACATAAGAACATAAGAACATAAGAAAGGAGGAACACTGCAGCAGGCCTGTTGGCCCATACTAGGCTGGATGGCGAAACGTCTACAATAAAGATACCCAGATGTTGCACATGTGTCTTACTCTCATCTTGTCGGTATTATATACCTTTCGTACACAACTTGTCAGACACTGCAACATCATGGAATCTTAATTCTGAGGACATGTACATAACCTTCACAACTACGACTACTACTACAACTAACCCATCTCTTTGGGAAGGACCTACTTCCACTGGGGAATCCCGCCCACCAGTGAATTTGCCCTCGTCTGCTTCACCTGACGTTACTATAAAAGCGCCAGGATTCTTTCTTCTGCTTCAGAATCTCCACGACTATGGTGCTGTTCGCACCTACTCCTAGGTTGAGGGACTGATTACCTCATCTTCTGTACATAGTTCTACTGTCTTCAAGTTATGTCCTGGAATTTGTATTGATAAAGCCACTGGATGGCGAAACGTCTACAATAAAGATACCCAGATGTTGCACATGTGTCTTACTCTCATCAGGTCCTTTACAATTCATCCCACTAACAAACATTTGACCTACCCAATTTTCAATGCTACCCAAGAAATAAGCTCTGATGTGCAAGTCCCACTCAAATCCAACCCATCCCACTCATGTATTTATCCAACCTAAATTTGAAACTACCCAAAGTCCTAGCCTCAATAACCCAACTAGGTAGACTGTTCCACTCATCTACTACCCTATTTCCAAACCAATACTTTCCTATGTCCTTTCTAAATCTAAACTTATCTAATTTAAATCCATTACTGCGGGTTCTCTCTTGGAGAGATATTCTCAAGACCTTGTTAATATCCCCTTTATTAATACCTATCTTCCACTTATACACTTCGATCAGGTCTCCCCTCATTCTTCGTCTAACAAGTGAATGTAACTTAAGAGTCTTCAATCTTTCTTCATAAGGAAGATTTCTAATGCTATGTATTAATTTAGTCATCCTACGCTGAATGTTTTCTAACGAATTTATGTCCATTCTGTAATATGGAGACCAGAATTGAGCTGCATAATCTAGGTGAGGCCTTACTAATGATGTATAAAGCTGCAGTATGACCTCTGGACTTCTGTTGTTTACACTTCTTGATATAAATCCCAGTAATCTATTTGCCTTATTACGTACGCTTAGGCATTGCTGTCTTGGTTTAAGGTTGCTGCTTACCATAACCCCCAAGTCCTTTTCGCAATCTGTATGGTTAAGTTCTACATTATTTAATTTATAAGTGCTAGGGTTATGGACACTCCCGAGCTTCAGAACCTTGCATTTATCTACATTGAACTGCATCTGCCACTTTTCTGACCAAGAGTAGAGTTTGTCTAAATCCTCCTGAAGTTCCCTAACATCTACGTCTGAATCAATTATCCTACCTATCTTCGTGTCATCGGCGAATTTGCTCATATCACTAGTAATTCCTTCATCAAGATCATTGATATATATTATAAACAACAACGGGCCCAAGACTGATCCCTGTGGAACGCCACTTGTTACTGATCCCCACTCGGATTTAACCCCATTTATGGACACTCTTTGCTTCCTGTCTGTGAGCCATGATTCGATCCACGAGAGCACCCTTCCCCCAATGCCATGAGCTGCTACTTTCTTCAACAGTCTTTGGTGCGGAACTCTATCAAATGCCTTACTAAAATCTAAGTATATAATATCAAATTCTTTATCGTGGTCAACAGCCTCAAAAGCTTTACTGAAGAAAGTTAATAAATTAGTTAGACAAGACCGGCCTCTTGTGAATCCATGCTGAGTATCATTAATCAAGCTATGCTTATCGAGATGGCTTCTTATAATATCAGCTATAATTGACTCTAGTAATTTGCCTACAATTGAGGTCAGGCTTATTGGGCGGTAATTTGACGGTAACGACTTGTCCCCTGTTTTAAAAATAGGAATTACATTAGCCATCTTCCACATATCAGACACTGCACCTGTTTGAAGAGATAAATTAAAAATATTAGTTAATGGTTCACAGACTTCCATTTTGCATTCCTTTAGAACCCTTGAAAAAACCTCATCAGGACCCGGTGACTTATTTTGCTTCAGTCTGTCTATCTGCTTCACAACCATTTCACTAGTGACTGTGATGTTACTTAATTTATCTTCTTCTGATCCACTATAAAAATTAATTACCGGAATATTATTAGTGTCTTCCTGTGTAAAAACCGAGAGAAAATAATTATTTAAAATCGAGCACATTTCATTCTCTTTGTCAGTAAGATGCCCATAGTTATTTTTAAGGGGACCTATCTTATCTCTGACTTTTGTTCTATAGACCTGGAAAAAAATTTTTGGGTTAGTTTTAGAATCCCTAGCAACTTTAATTTCATAGTCCCTTTTAGCTTTTCTTATCCCCTTTTTAATGTCCCTCTTAATGTCAATATACTGATTCATAAGATGACCCTCGCCTCTTTTGATACGCCTATAAATTCCTTTCTTATGCCCTAGTAGATATTTCAGCCTATTATTCATCCACTTTGGGTCATTTCTATTTGATCTAATTTCCTTATAAGGGATAAACGTTCTTTGAGCAGCATGTATTGTGTTCAGAAAACTGTCATATTGATAGCTCTCTTCGTTACCCCAGTCAACAGATCATAAGTGTTCTCTAAGCCCATCGTAATCTGCTAAGCGAAAATCTGGGATTGTTACTGAGTTATCCCTACTATCATACTTCCATTCAATTCTACATGTAATTGATTTGTGGTCGCTAGCACCCAGTTCCTCTGAAACTTCTAAATTATTAACAAGGGATTCATTGTTTGCCAGAACTAAGTCAAGCAGGTTATTACCCCTTGTAGGTTCTGTCACAAACTGCTTCAAAAAACAATCCTGAACTACTTCTAAGAAATCGTATGATTCTAAATTCCCAGTCAAGAAATTCCAATCAATATGACTAAAGTTAAAGTCTCCTAGAATTACTACATTATCGTGCCTTGTGGCCCTAACAATTTCCTCCCATAGTAGTCTCCCCTGGTCCCTATCTAAATTTGGGGGACGGTATATCACACCTAAAATTAATTTTTCATGCCCCTCTGAAAATTCTATCCAAACAGACTCTGTATGTGTTGCTTCAGACTTAATACCCGTTTTTATGCAACAGTTCAAGCGATCTCGGACATACAATGCCACCCCACCCCCCTTCCCGATACTTCTATCTACTTGGAACAATTTGAAACCCTGAATGTGACATTCTGCAGGCATGTCCCGACTTTTTGAATTAAACCACGTCTCAGTAATGGCAAATACATCTATGTTACCTGCACTAGCAACTAGTCTCAACTCGTCCATCTTATTCCTAGCACTGCGACTATTTGTGTAATATATACTTAAGGACCCTCCTTTCTCATTATCATTCCTGCTCCTTTCTGTTATTCCACTAAACCTATTACTGTCCTTGTCAATTAGTGCCACTGGCTTTCCGATATCCACCTCATTTTGCCTATTATTAGTTCTCCTAGTACTCATATTACTACCCTGAGACTTCACAGTTTTCCCGCAGAAACCCATACCACTAACTATTCCTAGTTTAAAGACCTAACAGCTCCCTCCACTGCATTGGCCAGTGCTCCCACCCCACACCTAGATAAGTGAACCCCATCCCTGGCATACATGTCATTTCTGCCATAGAAGAGGTCCCAGTTGTCAATGAATGTCACCGCATTTTCCTTACAGTATTTGTTCAGCCAGCAATTGACACCAATTGCTCTGGACAACCATTCATTACCAACACCTCTTCTTGGCAAAATGCCACATATAACAGGGCGCCCCCCCTTCTTCCTAATCATGTCTATAGCTGTCCTGAACTTTCTAACTAAATCCTCACTTCTACGCTTGCCTACATCATTGCCTCCAGCACTGAGGCAAATAATAGGATTGATCCCATTACCGTTCATGATGTTGTCAAGCCGGCTAACAATGTCCTCCATCCCAGCCCCAGGAAAGCATACCCTTTGTCTCCTACTCCTGTCCTTCAAGCAGAATGCCCTATCCATGTATCTAACCTGGCTATCCCCAACAACAACAATATTCTTACCTTCCTTGTTGTCGTTCGTCGTGACGATCCCAGTAGTAGAATCACATTCGTCGGGTAGCACCGAGAATGCGTTGGAGGTTTCCACGGGAGTTTCCACAGCAGTCTCTTTCTTCTTCATCGTTTCTGGCTTTCCATTCGTCTTCTTGATCGTCAACTTCGTCGTCCCCTGCTGTCCAGCCACTGACCACGATCCCTTCTTGACCTGAGGACTCGAAACAGGAGGACTACTACGAATCCTCTTGTTTTCCTCGGTCAATCGCCGTATCTCCATCTTCGCTGCCCTCAATTCTTCCTTAAGTTGCTGGTAAAGTTGCTCGATGGAGGGCATCTTGGTTCAGTCCACAGGAGCAAACAAGACACTTCTTCACAGAGTTAAGTATAGGTCAGCACTCAAAGTACAGGTCACCACTCAAGAGCGAAGTATAGGTCAGCACTCAAAGTACAGGTCACCACTCAAGAGCGAAGAGCGAAGGAGGTATACCTTGTGGCAGATTTCCGGCCGCTCTCTCTTTTGTCCACCGAGGTGGCTCAGTGGATGTGAGGTTGCTATCCTGGATTGCTGGTTTACCAGCATGAAGTGTAGAGTATGGCACAGGTTCCACGCTGCATCTGCACTGCTGGCTGCACTGAGGGCCCTCTTGGGCACAGAGGAGGACATACGATCCTTTCACTCCTCCTGTGAGCTATTCCTCCACATTCCCCCACCTTTTTTCATTTTTAATAATAAATAAAGGGGAAACTTATCACGAAGATCCATACCCATGCCTTGCTTCCTTTCAAACCTTTCCCGCAGCACCCCCTTACAGATTCTAACATGCCTTTGGATCATTCTTCGGACCTCTCTTACAACCCTGTAATTTCTTTGGGTAACGTTCCATTAATTCTCGGATCGTACATACTATTCGGGATTGTCCGCCTCTAACCTTCGGTTCGAGCGACCTCGACCTGCCATGGATGACCTTATCTCCGCGTCCTCTTACGTTTCTAAGAAACCTCTAAGCAACTCCTCCCCTGACACTATATTTCAAAGTCCTTGGACAAAATTCTTTACACTCCAACCAACTTCTACTACTATCTTTCCGACCACAGCATCAGCAGGGTACTCCTTTGCCATGTGAGGCAGGACATTTCCTTCCACATTCTTAAGAGTTGCACCCGCGTTGTCACAGTACAAAATGCAGAACAGTCACATATTCTTTCATTTCTTGATGTGGTTGACAATACACCAGTTATAATTAGCAAGCATATCTTGCTTAATTCTTGCTGTGGATCTACTGTACTTCCACATACGATCATACAACGTGACTTTCTCGCCTTTAATGACGACATTCTGGAGCAACACGAGTTCCAGAATCTCCCGATCATTAAAGTTGACACATACTCTCTGCCCACGGACGGAGGCGCTATCCTTGCAATAGAGTGAGGGTTACTTTTGACAGCCGTGAGCTGCCACCATCTGTTTACTTAGCGGGACAATGCCTAAAAGTGCGGGAGGTGATCTCTTCCCCATCCCTAACCCGCAACAATGTAGAAAATGTTGTCGCTTCGGCCACCCGGCAAAATATTGCAGATTCTATGCAGAATGCCCTGTCTGTGATTCTGCTGACCATAGCAGTCCATCCTGCAGTCACGCTCTCTCTTGCTTTAACAGCAATGAGGCGCATCGTGGCTATTTTCGTCGTTGCCTGGTATTCTAAAGAGAAATAGGGCTTCTCTTAAGCCATGGTGATTGTCCATCTCCACCTCCAAGGAAGACTCCCACGTCTCTTATTCCAGTGTCGCTAGACGGCCCCAGACCTCGGTGGTGCCTGCTTCGACAATTGCCTGTGTCCCATACTTCCGCAGTCATCTCTGTCTAACTCTTTTACAGTCCTGGTTCCAGCCTCGCCATCTCTTATTGTCTTTGCTTCTTCGTCTTCCCACTCACATGTTTCAACGTCTACCCGCCCCCTCTAGTCTAAATCAACGCACATATCCCTTCCTCTCTGAAGTCTACATCTTCTATTACGTCCAAATCTTCATCCCCCAAACCACATGACGTTAACAAACGTGCTTGTCTCCCTGTCTCTAAATCTATACCTTTACCTCGAGATTCATCTGATATTGTTGTGGAAGTATAGTTACTCTCTCGCCTGTCCCTCTGGGATTTTCTACTTGACGAGATACCTCTACCCATTCTTTGCTGTCTTTGGTTGTGTCTCCACTTTTTACCCAAGCTACGTCCTCTTGCTCCACTGCCAAACTCTTTCCGACTTCTCCCTCATCTGAAACTATTGAAGCCATCTCTGCGATTATCGGGGACACACATATAATGGCCACCGATCCAGCCCCCGATACTTTACATTGTTGCCTTCCGCGCCTTTCTTCACGTCATCCCAATACTTCGCTTCTTTCTAGCTTCCCAATGCTTCTGCATGTTGACTTTACTGACCCTCCTGGTCAGAGGACACTTACAAAATGTTACTGTTACTCTATTATAGCCGATCATGGCTTATTTACAGAGGAATTTTCTAAGCCTCAGGGGTAATCGGGGAAATTTTCCGGTGTTGCTTTCCCAGTTTTCCGCTGTTTGTGACAACAAGAATCAAAATTTCGCTTTGCTGCGTTTTGTCCCGTCTCGGTCTATATCTTATTACATTATTCGGATCCTTTTCCCAATGGGACTTTTAATGAAAACGCACTTACAATGCAGAACGGTATACTACATTCACGGGTCCTTGTCCATACTTCGCTGCATTACACTGCAGCCTACATCTTTGTATACAGGCTGCTTATTATCTTTCTCCTCCTGTGCTATTATCTATTCCGGATGTGGCGTCTCTGATTTCTTCCCTACCTCCTGTCTTCTTATTAGAAGATTTTAATGCTCATCATTTCCTCTGGGGTGGAAATGATGACACTGTGACTCTCTTGGTGATATTCAGAGGCTCTTCTCACTACTCTTCCCCTCCATGTTTTAAATACAGGAACTTCCACTCATTTCGACCCTCGCACTCAATCTTGCTCTTGCATAGATCTCTGGATATGCTCTTCCTCAGCTTCTTTCAACTTCATCTGGTCATTGCTCCCTGATTTACATGACAGCGATCATTTACCTATCTTCTTATACGTATTTACGACTTCCTCTCAGCCCACTCTGGCAGTTTGAACGGACGAATTGGGCCATTTACTCGCGTCATACTGTTTTTAGTGAAGAACCTTTTTTGTCCTTAATTGCCGAGCTATTATAACTATGTTTGTCCTCGGTTTTATTAAAACCGCAGCCTCGGATACAATCCCTCAAACCGCAAGTAGACACTCTCAGAAATGAGTGCCTTTGTGGTCTCCTACCATGCAGTGCATTTGAAACATGCTGCAAGGTACCGATATCGTAATAGCAAGACCACAGAGCGACTTCTTGATTTTAAGAGGACAAGGACGGTTGCCTGACGTGTCATCCGAGAAGCTAAACACACTTGTTGGCAGGATTATTTTTCTACAATCACTTCGACTTCCTCTATGAGTGCAGTTTGGAGAAATGTACGGAAATTGAGTGGCAAATACTCTCCAGATCCGGCTCCGTTTCTTTGGGATGCCGGTGTCAATACGGCAAGCCCTCTTGAAGTTACCACAGAAATTGGAAATCATGGTTGGTAGGTAAGACACACAGGAAACATTTAGGCAACTTTATTCCGAAACGTTTCGCCTACACAGTAGGCTTCTTCAGTCGAATACAGAAAGTAGGCAGAAACAGTAGAGATGTGAAGACGATGTAATCAGTCCATCACCCTTGAAGTCATAGAATTTGAGGTTGTCAGTCCCTCAGCCTGGAGAAGTTCAGTTCCATAGTCAGGAACTATCTGAAGATCAAGCGACAGTGCGGAGACTTAAATACTGTCGGAAGGAGAGGTGCAGAGTAGTAGTAGTAGCAGTGAGAATGTATGTGATGAATGGTTTGAAAAACCGACAAGTTGAAGATTGAGACACTTATGCAGCATATGGGAATCTTTATTCAGGAAACGTTTCGCCACACAGTGGCTTCATCAGTCCAATACAAAGAGGAAGGCGTAAGGAGAGGAGGAGAATGAGGTAATCAGTCCCTCAACCTGGAGTCGATGTGTTCAGTCCATCAATCTTGTAGAATGTACAGCATAGGGCCGTAGACGTGGTAGTGAGGTGACGTGAAGCAGATGGAGGCGGGGTCATAGTGGTACCATCCACTAGTCGAAGTAGGTCTTCGTCCAAAGGTTGAACAAGTGTTGAAGAATTCTTTGTAACAAGAATCCATGATGCTGCAGTGTCTGACAGTTGTGATGAATGGTTTGAAAAACCGACAAGTTGAAGATTGAGACACTTATGCAGCATATGGGAATCTTTATTCAGGAAACGTTTCGCCACACAGTGGCTTCATCAGTCCAATACAAAGAGGAAGGCGTAAGGAGAGGAGGAGAATGAGGTAATCAGTCCCTCAACCTGGAGTCGATGTGTTCAGTCCATCAATCTTGTAGAATGTACAGCATAGGGCCGTAGACGTGGTAGTGAGGTGACGTGAAGCAGATGGAGGCGGGGTCATAGTGGTACCATCCACTAGTCGAAGTAGGTCTTCGTCCAAAGGTTGAACAAGTGTTGAAGAATTCTTTGTAACAAGAATCCATGATGCTGCAGTGTCTGACAGTTGTGATGAATGGTTTGAAAAACCGACAAGTTGAAGATTGAGACACTTATGCAGCATATGGGAATCTTTATTCAGGAAACGTTTCGCCACACAGTGGCTTCATCAGTCCAATACAAAGAGGAAGGCGTAAGGAGAGGAGGAGAATGAGGTAATCAGTCCCTCAACCTGGAGTCGATGTGTTCAGTCCATCAATCTTGTAGAATGTACAGCATAGGGCCGTAGACGTGGTAGTGAGGTGACGTGAAGCAGATGGAGGCGGGGTCATAGTGGTACCATCCTTTGGACGAAGACCTACTTCGACTAGTGGATGGTACCACTATGACCCCGCCTCCATCTGCTTCACGTCACCTCACTACCACGTCTACGGCCCTATGCTGTACATTCTACAAGATTGATGGACTGAACACATCGACTCCAGGTTGAGGGACTGATTACCTCATTCTCCTCCTCTCCTTACGCCTTCCTCTTTGTATTGGACTGATGAAGCCACTGTGTGGCGAAACGTTTCCTGAATAAAGATTCCCATATGCTGCATAAGTGTCTCAGTGAGAATGTAGCCACTGAGAGGTCATGTCCCTCTCAGATCCAACAATTCTCACTTGAAAAGGTTGTCCAAGGTGTTTTCTATACCAAGATGTCATGTGTTGCAGTGTCTGACAAGATGAACATCAAAATGGTATACAATACCGACAGGTTGGTAGGTAAGACACATAGGCAACAGTTAGGCAACTTTATTCCGAAACGTTTCGCCTACACAGTAGGCTTCTTCAGTCGAATACAGAAAGTAGGCAGGAACAGTAGAGATGTGAAGACGATGTAATCAGTCTATCACCCTCACTCTCACTACTACTACTACTACTCTGCACCTCTCCTTCCGACAGTATTTAAGTCTCCGCACTGTCGCTTGATCTTCAGATAGTTCCTGACTATGGAACTGAACTTCTCCAGGCTGAGGGACTGACAACCTCAAATTCTACGACTTCAAGGGTGATGGACTGATTACATCGTCTTCACATCTCTACTGTTCCTGCCTACTTTCTGTATTCGACTGAAGAAGCCTACTGTGTAGGCGAAACGTTTCGGAATAAAGTTGCCTAACTGTTGCCTATGTGTCTTACCTACCAACCTGTCGGTATTGTATACCATTTTAATGTTCAATTGGAAATCATCTTGTCCGTATCTCTCAGGGGCTCCATCTGTGCCACTCGTTTCTTTCCTCCAAGTCTGCCAGAAAGTTACTGCCTTTAGACTTTTTTCTAGCAGAGTCTTATGATGTGCCTTTAACGCATCTAGAACTAGTCAACACTTTCCACTTGTCGATCGTCTAAAAATGGGCCTGATGGCATTCATATTCGTATGCTTCAGCACTTAAATCCGTCAGCCCTTGCAGTCCTCTTACGTCTTTTTAAACTTATTTTGTCGCAAGGTGTGGCATGCAAAGAGTACGTAACCTTTATTCGGCGCATGGACACACCCTCATTTACAGGCTATCTCCCCCAACCAGCGAACCAGGTTGCTAAGAGTTGATGATGGGGCCCCATCGTTCAATTAGTGACCAGGTTCTAGCCAATAAGAAGGTGGGATTGACAATCGCAGAGGTTATGTGGATACCGCTCTCCTGTCTGCCCTTGTCATTCCCACTCTAGAGCTGGTTGAAGCACGGTCTGCTATCTTGTGGCTTCTATTTCTGCCTTGCTTACCGTGGAGTGCACTATATTTATCACTGTACATAGTGTACATATTGCTGTTATAATTGGTGAAGGATAATATAAGTCTAAACTTTTTCTACTGTGTTTATTTGCTCCCATTACACCTGGGATAACAGGCCATTTGAAATCCTAGGTTGTAATACAAGGGGTTCTTCTACAGTTGTGGGAACCTGCCGATGTTCTGCCATTTCGTAAACCAGGTACTTCGGGACGTGATACCTCACACTATCGTCCCATTACTCTTACCAGTGTAGTTTGCAAGTTGACAGAACGTCTATTAAATAGGCGTTTGGTGTCGTATTTAGACACAATAGCCTCTCCAATAGCCAATTTGATTTGTAAGGGCCGCTCCACTACTGACCCCTTAACGCCTTTGCTAGTAACCACTCGGTTATTTCAGTCCTTTTTTGATACTGAAAAGGTATATGACAATACTTGGAGATATAACATCTTGGACCTAGCTCATTCCTTAGGTGTCTGAGGCAATTTGCCCTAAAAATCTTCTTAAAAACTTCTTATTTGAGAGAAATTTCCAATTTCGGGTTCATAATTTGCTTTCCTCGGACTTTGTCCAAGCTGAAGGTGTCCCTCAGGGACAAATTCAAGGACTTGAATGGAAGATAGAGCTGTATACAAAGATGAGGTAATCAGTCCCTTAGCCTTGGAGGTGGTGTGAAGAGCACCATAGTCGTGAAGAATCTAAACGACTACGGTATTCTTCACACTACCTCCAAGGCTGAGGGATTGATTACCTCATCTTTCGTATATAGTTGCACTATTTTCCATTCATGTCCTTGAATTTGTATTGATAAAGCCACTGGATGGCGAAACGTCTACAATAAAGGTACCCAGATGTTGCACAGGTCTCTTAATTTTCATCCGTTGTACCTGTATGGCGCCCGTATCCCTGAACGTGGCAGGGTCACATTTTTCAGTCTTCTGTGTGATCGCCGACTTACAGAAATCTCTCATTACCTCCCTGAAAGCATCTTGCCATAACCAGCTGAGTCTCCTTAAAGCCCTCGCTCATCATTCTTGGGGAAGCGGATCGTCGAACTCTCCTTCGACTGCATTCAGCCCTAATTTTATCGAAACTAGACTATGGCGACCAGATATGTTCTGCAGCCTCTCCTGCAGCTCTTTATAAACTTGATCCCATTCATCGTCATGGATTACGTTTATATCTTCGGTGCATTTCGCTTCTCCTCTGTCGAGAGCCTAAATGTAGAGGGGAATGCTCCATCCTTAAACGATTGACGTTATGTCTATTGTTTCAGTTGTGTTGTCCTCTCTCATGACATTCACGACATTTCCACATACAGGATAGTAACAGACGTTAGTATAGGTTCATTATTTATTCGCCGCCCCTGTTTACTCTGTCCCTTTTCTTCACTCGTTCTTCTCTTCAGTTGCACCCCTTTATATGTTCATCTAGCATCTGACTTTTCTCTTCCCTTCTGGGAGGTTCCGATAATATGTGTCTGTTCTTCCTCACTGCAGTGGCTTCTCGCTCCCTTTTCCTTAACCACTTCCGGTCTAATTCTCATGATTCAAAATCCTCTAATAGTGTCAGGTTTGCAGTAGTGAACTGTATGCAATTCTCGTATCGATTTTCTGTATTGCGTCCAGGCCTATCTCAACATTTGTGGTGGTCTCGGACTCCTTTATTGCTTTGCAAGCTATCAAAAAATTGAATTCGCCTCATCCCCTAGATCTTTTGCATTTCTAGCAAAAACAAAGAAATCGTTTTCTGTTGGGTCCCTGGTCATGTTGATTTTCAGGGCAACGAACAGGCGGACTCTGCTGTGTGGTTAGCGGTACATGACCTTCCAGTTTTATATAGAGGTATTCCATTCTCAAATTATTTTGCTGTAATCTCTAGCCATCTTCGTAACCGTTGGCAACAACGTTGGTTTGAATTGATTCATAACAAAATTACACTCTATCAAGCCGAGTTTAGGATACTAGTCTTAATTTCATCGATGTCGTGGTTGGGAGAATAAGCTTTGCCCATCTTCGCATCGGGCACATACATCTCACGCATGGGTATCTCATGGAGAGACGCCCAGTTCCACTCTGTGCAAACTGTCAGGTTCCAATTTAGGTTTGTCATATTCTATTAGACTGTCCTGTCTATCAGCGAGCACACAGAATTTACCTCCGACATCGTCACTGCTCTAACACCCTTACTTCATCTTCTGTCCTAGCTGACGGCCGCACCTTTGACTCAGACTCCCTCTTTGACTTTTAACAGCAGCAGATTTGTTGCGCATTTGATTATACTGTACTTCCTTTAGCACTCCTCATCGCCCTTTCTAACTCTGCCTCTGCTGTACTCGTCACTTTCTCTGATCAGTATATTACACCTTTTAGCACACCCTGCCCCACACCACTGTATGACCCTTACAGATTTAGCGCTTGGTTATTATTACAACCCAGGAAAAAAAAGGCCTGTTATCCTGGGTGTAAAGGGAGCAAAATAAACACAGCCGAAAGCTTTGACCTATATTATCCTTCACCAAGTGTAAACAGAAGAATGTACACTATATACACTACGTACAGCACTAGGTATTAGTGCACGCCACGGTAATGAAGAAGAATTAATGCCACAAGAGAGCAGACCATGCTTCAACCAGCTCTCGAATGGAAAAGACAAGGGTGGAAACGTGAATGGTAACCACATCACCTCCACAATTGCCAGATCCATCTTCTCATTTGCTGAACCTAGATACTGATCTGACGATGGGGCCCCATCGTCTGACCCTTAGCACCCGGTTCGCTGGTTGGGGAGATAGCCTTTTAATGAGGGTGTGTTCAAGCGCCGAATAAAGATTACATAATCTTTGCATGCCTCAGTTATGATTATCATTATAATATGGAGGATGTCTGACTGTCCCCAGTAAGGTTGTATGTCTCTCCCTTGCCTGGCTCTGTGCTACTTATTGATATTTGAGGAACTGGTAGTTACAACGTTCAGGCAAGCCGTGTTTATTGCATCTCTGTTGTCAGCAGCAAGTTTATGTAGGGACTTTTTTGATTTTGTCAGAAACATTCAGTGTTGAGTCTTACCTCTTACATGTACACACTTATTCTAGTACTGAGTACTATCTCATATTGTAACGTAGCAAAAGGCACAATTAATTACTGTAAGAGTTCTTAGTTCGTAAATAAAATTAGAAACTTTTAACGTAACCCTATAAGCACCCCTGTGTAAAGAGATAGAGATAGATAAAAAGAGAGACCATTACAATTTACTGCAAATTAATATATTGTGTTAGTACTTTAAGTACTAACACAATAGATAAACATATAATTATGCACAGAGATTGTGCAGGATACTGAGATTCCAGTTTCAGTTAAATGTATATAATGTTTGGCCTAAACATCTTCGCTTTATTAAAGTTCCAAAACTTTTAGTAGCATAATGTTCTCAAAGTTTAAATCCTGTTACGAAAACCGTAATTAAAGGCACTCTTCACGGGATAATTGGTCTTCTTCCAGTGTTTTCAAGAAGAATGTTATAGGCCAGCCTACCTTGCAGCATCCTTGTGGGCTTAGCGTTTAGTTATGATTATAATGTTATGTATATAGGCCAGACACAGGTTACATGCTGGAAGGAAATCAGTAGGTTGACCTAGCATTCTCTGGTAGAAAACTGTGGCATAGATTATCGTACTGTAACCAGGATTCTCTGGTAAATAATTTTGGTATAGGTTTTCACATTGTAATATCGATACCATTTGGAGAGTAATTTATTACTTTTCTCATATGAATTCAATTCGTATTTTTTTTTATTCTTGACTAGATTAACAATGAACTTGTCAGAAATTACAAGGATATACAGTGAGGTTAAACATATACATGACTATTCATTTAAGAGAACTCGTCATAACATGAGGCTAGACGATAGTACTGTCATATGCAGTAATGGTGACATTGACACTGAACTGATAAACAACGATCCAAGCTTTATTCTTCGTGTTTTGGGAGTATTGATGTTTTGCTTAATGAGTTATTGCACCGTTCTCTGTACTGGACTGAAGAAACCACTGGATTGGGAAACGTTTCCAGAATGAAGATACCCAAATGTTGCACAAGTGTCTCATTTATCAACTTGTTGTTTTTCTAAATGATTTATACAAAGTATGTTGTGTATAATGTCTTCAACGAATCACTGTTCAGTACCCCGGAAACGCTTCTCAAGTGAGTAAGTCTTGTTAATTCCGCTGAAGTTATTCAATTTATGCAGAACAAACCACATGGAGATGGAAATCTTCAGCTCAAGATCTTTCTCACACTCGTGCCTCGTTAGAAGCTATGCAGCGTTGCTAGACTAGCAATAGATGATAGGGAGAAAACTCCCCTTACAGTCTGTTGCTTGTCTATTGTTGTGATTGCATAGATTAACTGACATAAATTTGTCTGGTGAAAAATCAAACATTGTACATATTTATTTTGTCCGATCAGGAATGGAGAAAATCACTATGAATCTTACCGGGTGGGAGAGAAAGGTGAAAGGAGTTACAGACTGTGAAAAGAAGTGTCAGAATATCGGAGATTGAACGTCTACTTGTCAATCGGCACACGCACAGTGAAATCCTCTGAAGATTTCCTAGTGCCAACGTTTAGTATGGTAGCTGGTGACTATGCTCCGGCTGCTTTATCTGTACAGGTGGTGGTAGTAAAGACCTCGTAAGACCTGATCACTTCAGCGGGTTATCATCCAGAGGTTGAAGATGACAGTGACTGTTCATGGCAGCATTACCACGTCTATGGAATACCCTACAGATCCACACCTAATTTGTGACGCTCATGTAACACCTGCTCTACTTTGAGTTAAGCCATTGTCAGCAAGGTCTTAATTTTGACAATTTTCCGAAATCTGAGCCTTGGACGACATTGTAGCGCAACTTGGTTCAAGCAAAATTAAGTGACAAGTTGTTTTGTACATTTTACCAGCACTAGCGAATGGCCTGCTTAAAATTGTGAATAGCGAGATAAAAACTACTGTTAGAAAGGTTGTAGTACCTGGACGACAAGATATAACACCAGCAAGGGAACAATCAACAAAGCAATCCATTATAGTTGTAAACAAAAGCATATACCAGGGGTTAATTTCTGAATACCCGTGTTATCCCACAACCAGAAATATTTGTAATATATTCATGACTTTGGTATAAGCCGTATTATAAATAGTTTATCGAGGAAGAGGACACGAAGATTACTCTTGCCGTTACAGCTCGACAGAATTCTGTTAAGTGTTAATCAGCTGAGAACATGCTAGGAACTGACTCCAAGACGAATTTAATCAGAAAGTCAATTTAGTTTGAAGCCATCCTCTCACTCAGGCTAGTTGACATTTACAAACGGCAGTTATTCACCGAGTGAGTGGGGGCCCCTACACCCACATTGGCAACAAGCTACCGGGCTTTCAGTTGAAATGGAATTCAGGGTGTGTGGCTGCGTGCGACGCACGCCGAATAAAAATTACGTGCTCGGCGCACGCCACTTTCCTAAACATCTCACAGTGGCAAAGTGGTAAGGGTGAAAGGACACTAGTGCGTACACCCAGGTCATCTCTAACAGTTTTGGTCCTTACTTTCTGCACCATTATACCTTCCACCTTCGTATTCAGGTAACACTCAATATTTACTAATCTTGACTAATGCTGACCTAGAAAGTGTACAGAGAACCTTCACGGCACACATAACTGCAATAAAACACCTCAGTTACAGGGAACGCTTGATGTTCCTCAACCTGTACTCCCTAGAACGCAGGCGGGAGAGAAACATGATTACATACACTTGGAAAATCCTAGATGGATTAGTGCCAAACTTTCACACGAAAATCACTACCTACGATAGAAAAAGACTTTGCAGACGATGCAACATCCCCGTTAATGAAAATCAGGAGTGTCACTAGCACGATAAGAGACAACATAATAAGTGTCACGGGGCCCAAGACTGTTCAACTACCTCCCAGCATACATAAGGGGGGATTACCAATAGACTCCTGGCTGTCTGCAAGCAGGCGCTGGACAGGCACCTAAGTCAGTACCTGACCAGACGGGTTGTGGTTCGTACGTTGGATTGCTCATGCCCTGATCCACCATGAGGCCTGGTCACAGATTTTTTTGTTATATTTTATTTAAAACATTACAATACAAGGTGGAAATTATATTAAAAGATACACAAAATGAGTTAAATCACAAATTCCCAATTCACCCTTACAAAAATGATTACAACAGACAAGTTTTCTGACGCCCTAATACCACACACCATATACACCCAGTTATACCAGAGTTATATACCTGTGAAGGCTGAAACTTTTGCCATAATTTCACCCCCCCCCTCCCGCAAAATATAACCATCACCAACCTGATTGTATCTTAACTTAACATTAAAGGATACATAGGAATTACACTATCATGAGTGATGCAGTAACATCTTAGACACAAAAATATTAATAACAATTAAATGGGATACATGTCATTACTTAACACAATGACACCTCAACCTGGTGAAAGGAACCCCAAAAGTTTAATTTTTCTAAGAAGGTTGCAACAATGAATGTCAACTCCCAAAGGCAACTTATGTGCAATCTTAGCATGTAAACCCTAGTCATTCAACATAGTATATAAATAAAACTTTATATTATGAAAAACATAACAGAATACAAAGGTATAAAGTATAAACCCCAGCCATGTAGCGGCTACACGCAAAAATTTCCACATACTTCCCTAACACATAAAACAAAATTTTTGTGACAACTGCACCTAAACACAACTCACATCATATGACTTAAGACTGCTATGTACATAGATAACAACATAATAATATGACTTAAGACTGCTATGTACGTAGATAACAACATAATAATATGACTTAAGACTGCTATGTACGTAGATAACAACATAATAATATGACTTAAGACTGCTATGTACGTAGATAACAACATAATAATATGACTTAAGACTGCTATGTACGTAGATAACAACATAATAATATGACTTAAGACTGCTATGTACATAGATAACAACATAATAATATGACTTAAGACTGCTATGTACATAGATAACAACATAATAATATGACTTAAGACTGCTATGTACGTAGATAACAACATAATAATATGACTTAAGACTGCTATGTACGTAGATAACAACATAATAATATGACTTAAGACTGCTATGTACGTAGATAACATGATAATATGACTTAAGACTGCTATGTACGTAGATAACAACATAATAATATGACTTAAGACTGCTATGTACATAGATAACAACATAATAATATGACTTAAGACTGCTATGTACGTAGATAACAACATAATAATATGACTTAAGACTGCTATGTACGTAGATAACAACATAATAATATGACTTAAGACTGCTATGTACATAGATAACAACATAATAATATGACTTAAGACTGCTATGTACGTAGATAACAACATAATAATATGACTTAAGACTGCTATGTACGTAGATAACAACATAATATGACTTAAGACTGCTATGTACATAGATAACAACATAATAATATGACTTAAGACTGCTATGTACATAGATAACAACATAATAAATCTAATTTGAATGGATCACAGTTGATTAATCAGCCTTCACATATCAGGCGTTAGAGAGTAATTCTCATAGTACAAGTCCAACTTGCATGTAGTCCCATCTCGCTACATACAATAATATGCGTATTATCTACACATAATACTAACACACTGGACAAGCAACTGTCCATCACTTCCAATCAATATACTGCCCTACCCTCACTCTGCACAGTGATGTAGGCAAGCCCCCCCTCATCCCTTGAATACCTTATCCATCATTCACTACTACCTTGAAGGAACATGAGTACTATATGAATAGTGTATAGTCCATGACACACAAAAATCTGGCCAGCTCCACAGGTGCTAGCACCCTTGGTCCATACATTATTCACTCACGCATCACTCATCCAACACACACGCAAACATTTGTTGTCATCCATTACCAGGGAGGCGACCCTGTTTTCACCCATGACTTCCCTACCCCAGCAACACTTTCCAATCGTACCCTCCCCTCCCTCGTATATTACAAGTCTAATAAAACCTGTAACGTAAGTTGCCTATATCCCTCTGAAAAATCTTTCACCCACCTCCTCCCATAAATTTCCTTATTTCTACATACCGTTTTATAGAACGTTACCGCTAACACCCTCCTCTTCACCTCACTAACCCGTTTCCCCCGCAATCCCCACACTATATATATATATATATATATATATATATATATATATATATATATATATATATATATATATATATATATATATATATATATATATATATATATATTTATATATATATATATATATATATATATATATATATATATATATATATATATATATATATATATATAATCTGCCATAATGTACCCCACAGCTCTGATTACACTTTCCTCCCAACCCCCCACGTCGAGACTTAATGCTCTCAATACAGAAATTCCTTGACCTCCTATCCTATTTATCACCCTATTTAACCACCCCTTGACACTCCTCAGTCCGTCACAAAAATATACTACATGAAAAGCCGACTCCTCCCCACCACATATCCCACACTCCCCCCCGTCAACGACTCGTCTATCCCGTAGAACCACACCCGACGGTAAAATGCCGTGCAGAAAACGATACATTACATCCCGAACACGAGGTTGCAACCTCATCCTACTCAACCTATTCCATATACTTCCCCATGCATACATGGGGAAAATTCCCTCTACAGGCGCTACAACCCTCCCGGCTAACAATCTACACAACCTACCTATTTTAACCTTTGCTGGCTCTCGATCCCACGCCAGAGCCCTCAACACAGTTTCACACTCATGCAACTCAACTCCTGTATACATCCGTTGCAATCTGTTATGGATCCTGGCCAAACTAGAAAAATGACCCCCTCCCCCACCCACACTTTCCCTCATCACCTCCCTTTTAATGAAGACACATTTGACCCTCCGCTTTAAGTCCAGCAATCCCAGCCCCCCCTTACTTACAGGTAACATTACCACATCCCTTTTAATCCAATCACAGCTCGAACCCCACAAGAATTTAAAAACCTTCCTAAGTATGTTCGTTATTGCCGGCCCAGTTAATGGGAACACGGCTGCCACGTGCCATACTTTGCTATACAGTAAGATATTAATAACAATGGCACGCTGCACAAGGGTTAAATAATAAGGTCGCAATGCACCCAAGCGTCCCTGAATCCTTTCTACCATCCTAATCGAGTTTTCCATGCGTGCCACAGTTAGATCGTCTGCATAAAAAAACCATACCCCCGGCCGGGATTGAACCCGCGGTCATAGAGTCTCAAAACTCCAGCCCGTCGCATAAATAAGACCGCAAATTTTTAACGAATTCACCAGCCTCCTCACAACTGCACTACCCCAATCAACCCTTCCTGCCCAAGCTCCTAACCCCATGACCATGGATTTATCTGAATTTACCCTCATACCAGTTGCCCCTGCGAACATTCGTACTACCCCATCTAATGTGTCCATTGTCATCCCCTCCCTGATCAGAACAGTTGTATCATCCACATACCCAATTAAAACTGGCCAAACCCTCGCAACCTCACACCCTGGTCCCTCTACGTGACACATACGCTGCTCCACCAATCTATAAAAGGGGTCCTGTACGCACGCAAACAATAATTGTGACATAGGACACCCCTGCCTAAGTCCCCTACCCATTACAATCTTCCCACCCAATCGACCATTAATCTGTACCCTCGCCATTGCACCTCCATACAACGCCTCAACCCAACCCACTATTTCTTCCCCAAACCCCTGACCCCTGAGGATGGCTTTCAATGCTTTCCGATCCACTCTATCGTATGCCCCTTGCCAATCGAGCACCACCAAACCTTCCCCCCTCTTCCCCTTTTGCCTCCACGAAATCCCTAAGTAACCCATGCCCCTCCACCATAGACCTCCCTGGCAAACCAAACTGAGTTTTTGATACTACCCGCCCCACCACACACTTGACCCGATTTCCCAAAATCTTCGCAAACAATTTGTAATCTGCGCATAACAACGAGATCGCCCGGTAATCCCGAAGCGTATGCTGCCCCTTACCCTTCGGTACCAATACAACGACAGCCGTTGCCTGCTTCTCACCCAGCTCACCTCTCTCCTTCATGCAATTTAATAACCTAACCAAAAAATGCCTCATTAATTCCCAATGCTGCTGATAAAACTCTGCCCTTTCGCATTCCACTTAAAGCCCTCCATATTGCCCCCTCAGTTATTTCCCCACCCAGTGCTTCCCTATCACTGTTACGCAACTGACATACCACACTCCCACACACCTGTTCTAAAACCCCATCCTCTACCCCTTCTCGTTGCCAGTACTTCTCATACCACTTATCAGCAAACGCCCCCATTCCTTCCGTAGCTTGTATGACCTGCCCCTCCCTGTACCCTCCTATCGACTCATGAACCTCCAACCATGGTATAGCCATTGCCTGCTGTCTTTGTTTCTGCCTACGCAATACGCACGATGAAGGTCTATCGCCCCATAACACCTCTTCCACCCCCGCCTGTACCCGCACCGCTTGGAACCTCTCATCCTGTACCTCACGCAGCCTCCCTTTAATTTCCATAATATTATCCATTGGATAAGTGCCCGCCACCGCCCCCCTCGCATAACAACCCCGTAACCTATCCTCCAAATAGTTGGCAAGCCCATATTTTAAAGAACTGATACGTTTCCCTTCCTTTACGTAATATTGTTTAATCCATTCTTTAGCTACACCATCCCACCATATCACCACATCCTCTACCCCATTTACCTCTGCACGTAACCCCTCCCACAGCATTGCAAATCCCTCTATCCCCTCCTCATCGCCTAACAAACTTGTATTTAACTTCCAATAACCCCTAGATATACCTGCTAGTGACTCCCACCCCACCTCTGCTACTACCGTCCGATGATCCGAATAAGCTACTTCTATTGTACGGAAAAATGTCAACCAAACCCCTTGAGATATACACAGCCTATCCAACCTAGCCGCGTAACCACGTCTTACAAAAGTGTGCTCTACCTCCCATGCCCCTCCTCCAACCGCATCCCGCAACTGAATATCCCTCAAAAGATCTCGCAAGGCCGCCGACACGTGCCCCGCCCCTTTTGGTTCCACGTCAGCCCTCCTAATAACTCAGTTCCAGTCCCCACCAACGATGGCCACCGCAGGTAAACCACGTAAGAAGAAAACTAGTTCTTCACATACAAAATCCCTTTTTACCCTCACATCATTTTCTGCTGGTGCATACACACTTACAAAGGATACCCTCTGCCCCATCCACCACCCATCCATGCGCAATACTCTTCCCCCCCCTCCCCCTCACTTCTTAGCAACACAAACGGGCTTGCCTCCCTGATCAATATACCCACACCACCTTTCAGATGTACAGATGGCAGAGTCATGGCCCGAAACCCCTCCACCTCGAGCACTCTTCCCTCCTCGAAATTGTGTTCTTGCAGGAACACTACATCCACCCTATATTTATAAAGAAACATTCGAATTATTATTATTATTATAATCAAGGGGGAAGCGCTAAACCCGTAGGATTATACAGCGCCCAGGGGGGGATGTGGAAGGCATTCAGGCTTAATTCGGGGAACTGGAGCACAGATTCAATTCCCTAAATCAAGAGCCCCTCACCAACATCAAGGAACCTTCCATGAGGGGAGAAACATTCGAAACCATTCCCTCTTCACACTATTACACAGTCCATTTACGTTCACAGTCATACACCTAAGGCCTCTTTATAGTTTCCAACCCTTCCTCCTCTCTTCATTCATCCCAGGGCCTCCTGCCCCAGAGCCAGCACAAGGCTTCACACCATCAACCCCCCCCCTTTTTGCGATGCCTCTTATCGTGACTACCTCGACAGTGCTCTTCCTTCCTCCCAGACCTCTGCGCCGGCGTCAGGACATCATCTGAGTCTGACGCCGCCGCTCTCTTCCTCGTGATGCCCTCCACATCCATGTTATCTTCTGAGGTTCCCTCACGATGTACCTCAACCTCCACCACGCCTCGTTCCACAGCACACGGCGACAACTCACTCTTACTAGTTGGCCCGTCAACCCTGCTATGGTTTTTATCATTACATTCCTCTACAGGCAACGCCGTGCCTCTCACCAGCTCAGGAACAACATCCTCTGCAGGCGGCGTCAATGTCCTTAACACTTCCTGAAGCTCTTCCTCTAGAGCCTGCACCTCCTCCTGCACTTGCACTTCTGTACTTTTCCCTTGCCTAGTAACAGATCCTTTTACGTCACAGCTTACCTCACACACGCCATTCTCCTCTTTGGAATCCTCCACCTCTTCACTCCACAAGCGCCCAAGCCCTTGCTTTCGCGTGGGGCTCTCAACAACAGCTATCACGCTGGTAACTGGTGCTTCACCAGTTTGTGCAGGCGCCCTCCTCAGCTTCACACACGCTGCCGCCATATGGTCGTACGCCCCACATATTCTGCACGTACGTCTCTGTCCGGCATACGATACCATAACTTGCGTCCTGAAGTCCTCCAACACGACGTAAGACGGTATGGGATGTCTCAGAGTCATCTTCAGGGAAAAGGTTCCCTCCAGACGGCCCATGTAAGCACCTGCCGTCCACTTGCCCTGTTGTGCCAGATGTACGGTCCCATATGCCTCAAAAACATTCCTGATGTCAGCCTCATCTGCCTCAAATGGGACATTACGAATCTTAACCCACGTAAAGTGGCGAGATACGTCGATCAAACGCACCTTCACAGCTGGAGTAGCGTCAAGACTCACGTCTTGGAATCTCGTCACCAAAGACTCGTACACGGACGTGGAATTCAGTTTGACGAAGATTCTGTAAGCCCCATTCAGGGCTACACCATACACCTCATCGTCCTGGATTCCATAGGTCTCCCTAATGATTGTTGGGAGTAATACCTGCGCTGAAGAGGGTGAAATCGCCCCACGAAGCAGCTCAATACCAATGGTATTTACGCGCCTCCTCACACTCAGCGCCATGTTGGTACAAGGTAGCTCGCCTGAAAACAGCAGAGGGGTGCAGAGCACAACTGCACTCTACCGTGGTCAGGCAGCGAATGGTCACAGATCAGGTGCGGGGGCGTTGACCCCCGGAACTCTCTCCAGGTATACTCCAGGTATATTATGGAATACAGTGCTGGAGAAAACTTTCAATTCATTTACATGTTGAGAAAAGTAGTAGATCTGTTAACAGTTTTTCATTTAATTCAGATTTTTGATAATGATTTAAAAAAAAATGCGAACGAAACTTGAGTCTAAATTCAAACCATTTGCAACAGCCGAGATGACTCGAAAGTGTGATTGTACTCTGGAACACAATCAGTAGAGAGAACGTGAAAGAAGATTCCAGGCGGGAATTACAGAGTACGAAGGAATGTGTGACTCCTGGAAGAAATTCGTAGAATAATTATACTTAGTGTCCCTAGATTCTCTTATTAATAATTCACGTAAAAGTTTCGAACATTTTCAAAATGTGGCTTCCGAATTTAGTAGTTCAGATCCAAAGTGTTTTTGGCAATGCATAAAATGTAGCTAAATCAGAATTTTTGTCAGATATGTACTCAGACGTCAACAGTCAAGCAGAAATCGTGATGGAAATAATGAGTACAAGCGGTAAGGCGAATTCCAGTGTCAGGAGTATACTAAATTTCATGATTGCTACTGGGATTGTTCCTTTTATCCGTAACCTGTTTACACTGTAACACATTTTTTCTGACCTCGCTAATAAGTAACGCAGACACAGAGCGATGATTTAGCAAACTCAGTGTTCGATAGGGTGATGACACATTGCTTGGTGTAGCCTTGATCTGTATTGATAAAGGGTTGTCTTGATTATATTAGATATTTTTGCTAGAACGAAACGTAAAAGAAAGAAGCTATTGTAGTTCTTTCATACATATATTGATTAACGGGGGTTTCAAGCTTATCGATTACAAGAGGACCATTAAAGCCGCCTGGTAACCTTTCCACCACCAGACAAGAATAATTTAATCCCTTAAATAGGGGTTACTCATCATATATACATTGAGGGAAATACCTCACTCGGGGGATATATCCCGTGTTTATACATTATTTTTTTATATAGCTTCGTGTTGTTTTGATATTTTCAAATATAAAATAAGTAAATTAACACGTATTTTATTATGCATGGATTCTAAATAGAACATAATATCAGTACTTATTGCAAAACCATATTTTTTTATTGTTCCCTGATTTTATGTGCAAAATAAACATGAATAACGAATATAAAATTATTTGGTATGAGGTGAGGCTAGGGGCGGAATGCTGCTTTATACAGAAGGAGTTTAGCGCCTCATTTTGATTATAGTAATTTATATAGGATTGGTTTAGTGGTGGCAGTTTAGTTGGTAGGCGAGATTAAGGAACTAGTAAATATTAAATGGTATACGATACTGACAAGTGGAAAAGTAAGACACATGTACGACAGTTAGGTATCTTTATTTCGAAACGTGTCGCCTACGCAGTAGGCTTCTACAGTCAAATACAGAGATGTAAAGAATAATGATGCTATTGTATATGTTTGACTTATTAAGGAATTTGTCTTGAAGCAACGTTATTATTATTATTATTATTATTATTATTATTATTATTATTATTATTATTATTATTAGTGGAATTGGAAGGCCGATAGAATTATTAATGGAACTTCAGCCCCCCATTAACCGCTTTGGCGCTGTTCCTAGATGTATTTTTTTTTTTTGAGAACTGGCTCCCTGGCACCGTCACTGGGTGCTACTCTCGTACAGTTTCGTCCACATGGCATAAATATATATATATTGCTCATCAGAGCTAATCAAATGTTTTTTAAGCAGCAGAGTTTAAAAAGTCATATCTTTACTGACTTACATAGAGCAGTCTTGACCATTCCAGGAACTATCTCCATTAACTTTAAGAGAAGTTTCTACATGCACGTTCTCTTTCTCTCTGTTTCGCTCTCTCCCTATCCCTGTTTCTCTTGTTTTATCAAACAGGGTTTGACAAGGTTAGGTTAAGGATCCCTATCTACATTGACATGGTACATACAAGTTAAGGATTCCTAACTTTATTGCCAAGCTAAGAGCTGTTACCTACATCAGCTCATATGAAAGTATTTTATTGTTATGAAACATACAAGTAGAGAACAGGATGAAGTTGGAGTCATCTGTGGGTCAACATCTTTATTTGATCAACTGACTTTATCTCGTTGACATCATAATGCTGTACGAATGTGTTCCAAACCCAAGTGTCTCTTTCTGTCTGTCTCTCTCTCTCTCTGTCTCTATCTCTGTGTCTCTCTGTCTCTCTCTCTGTCTCTCTCTCTCTGTCTCTCTCTCTGTCTCTCTCTCTGTCTGTCTGTCTGTCTGTCTGTCTGTCTGTCTGTCTCTCTCTCTCTCTCTCTCTCTCTCTCTCTCTCTCTCTCTCTCTCTCTCTCTCTCTCTCTCTCTCTCTCTCTCTCTCTTTCTCCGCCTCCGAGCACCTTCATCTACCTAGAAGAACTATGTATATAACTGCAACTGTCACTAATGATATCTTAATAACGTCTAAGATTACTTTTTTAAGTAGATAAGTCCGTAACAGCAGAATAATAATATCCGAGATTTACTAAATGCATTTTTAATTGCAATTAAGAAAACACTAATTGCCAAATTAAGTTAGGAAAACTTTAATTATTAAATGTGGATTATTACTTTCCTCAGTTATTCTTAATAGTACTAAAATTATTATTATTATTATTATTATTATTATTATTATTATTATTATTATTATTATTATTATTATTATTATTATTATTATTTGGACGTGTCTAACCCGTAGCGGTCATTCATTGCCTGTTGAAAGGGAGGTAATGAGATTTGATCCAAGGAAAATAGGAACAGCTGTAATTCCTTGGATCAAAAGCACTTTCCCCTACATGGAAGCACCTCCCTTGAAGGGTGGCTGTTCAGAAGCTCTTCAATCCCCGGTGAAAGTGGGTTGGAATCTTTTCCCGGTAGTCTTGGATCTCGTTGTTACCGACTAAATTACCTCCAGTAATTGCTGGTTGCAACTTTTCCTCCTTGTGATATCCGAAAAAAATAAGCAGGAACGCCTGAATTTGGGCGGTTAGAATGTGTGTGGGTGGGTGTGGGTGTGTGTGCGTGGGTGTGTGTGCGTGGGTGGGTGTGTGTGCGTGGGTGTGTGTGTGTGTGTGCGTGGGTGTGTGTGTGCGTGGGTGGGTGTGTGTGTGCGTGGGTGTGTGTGTGTGGGTGGGTGGGTGTGTGTGTGCGTGGGTGGGTGTGTGTGCGTGTGTGGGTACTGTACGGTTGTATGTGAGTGTGGGTGTTGTGTGGAAGTGTAAATGTTAGGCAGTTGTTTGTGTATGGACATTGCGCAGTTGTTTGAATATGTGTGGGTGTTATGTAGTTGTTTGAATGTGTATGAATGCTGTGCACTTGTCTGAATGAATACGGATATTATTTGGTTGTTGTATTATCCGTGGATGTTGTGCAGTTGCTTGAATGTCTATGAGTTTAGTGTGGAGACACTGGAAATACTGCACTATGAATTTGTGTGAATGTTGTAAGATGCGAAATTGCTTGGTTGTAGTGCAGAGTGAATGTGTGTGTGGGTGCAATGTTGATGTTCATGTGTGTGTGGGTGCAGTGCTGATGTTCATGTGTGTGTGGGTGCAGTGCTGATGTTCATGTGTGTGTGGGTGCAGTGCTGATGTTCATGTGTGTGTGTGTGTAGCGCTGATGTTGAAGATTACTCGCTCATGTTGGAAGCCGATTGTTCTAATAACGAGAAAAACAATGTTGAAAGTAAAGTGGGAGTTTGAATTGGAAGTAGTTACAGGAAGTAAGTCAGGTGTACCCGAGAGAATGAGAGCTAATGAAGGAGTGAAGATAATGTTGATAGAATAATTGTAGAAAGAAGAGGTGTAACTGCTGCAAATTCAAGAACTCTGCTTGGAAAAAAAAATATGATGGGAGAAGAGAATTTTAGCCCGAGTTTACTTGCTTGAAGGAGAGTGAAATGTGTTTGAGGCTTTAACTATAGGTGTAGGAAATATTGATATAAATAAATCAATAGTTTTAAGCCAAAGTGGGAGACTCTTATAAGAGTTGATGGAAAGTTTGGAATACAATATGCGTAAAAAATTGTTTAATAATAGATATAGTAGTTTCTTGAAGAAAATCTTAAGTACTTTAGGTATACTGAAGTGGACAGATCGCTAGGCTATGTACTCGTGGAGAGACGTACATAGTCTGGGGACGTACATGCTTTTAGAGTGAGATACTTGACCAGTAATTACTGATAACTGGAGTAAGAGAAAAGTAACATAAAATAGGAACTGTGACAGTAGGTACTGAGAGTGAATTAAAGAAAAAACTGTAAAGTAAATGAAGTATTGGAGAAAGTGACTAGAACATTGTGGTTTTAAGACTGCAGGACTAATTAAATAGCAGAAATTTGTGGCTGAAGTAAGGAAGAAGCTGGTAGGAAGTGAAATGATTCCTGTTGTGATGATGGTGACAGGATTACCAGAAAGTAATTTGGGAAGGTCAGAGTGGAATTAGAAAGACAAAGAAATGTAGTAATTCACTATTATTATGAAACGCATCAGTACGCAGAACTTTGGATAAAAAGAGCTGTTAAATTTATGAACCAGGTACAAGCCTTCAGTAGGGTGGATCCGGGTGCGATGTTGCAAATGTTAAAAAATATATGGATTTTTGTAAACTTATTGAAAGCTATATAAGACTTATCACGAGGAGACACATAGCTTAGGATGTGTATAAAAAAAAGGGGGGGGGGGGATTTGTAATCAATAATGGTCTTGGAAAATATTGTGTGATACATTGTTTTAGTGTGTTTAAAATGGAGTTGTAAGATCAATAAAGAATAATTGGGGAGGGGGGTCTTGAAATCCAACGAATTTAAATTTCCAGAGGAGCTGTGACACTTTCTATTGCAATTAATCGGTATTTATGCTGATATTGACGAACACCTTTCCAAAGGCAGACAAATTCTATACCATTTTCCTGCTCACGGAATCGAAATAACACGATTGTAAACAAACCAAGGAACGGATGGGGTTTGAACCCATGGTGAGTGAGTCTTAAAGCTCCATCCGGCCAGTTGGCCCAGTGGCTTACACACTGGCCTGGAGTTTTACGACTCAATCACCACGGATTCAAACCCCACCCATTCCGTGGTTTAGTTAATTATCCAATCCTTCAGCTAAGTGATTAAACACTGTTCTAGGGAATGGAACCGACTTTTTCGAGTTTCCTATTCATGGCTCTCTCTTCAGTATACCTCTTGCAGTTGGCTATTCCAGCCACAACCAGTTGTTTTCCGGCATTATCTACCAACCCATCACACACATCTTGTCCTTCACCACCGAGTTCTTCCTTTTATGAGCTCCCAGAATCGTAGGTATAGAAGATCTTGTTTCGATGGGTTTATTTCTTGCATGTTAGTGTTATAATGGAATCTTAACTGATGCCAGAGAAATCAAGATCTTTACACGATTACTTAACGTTTTTTTTTCGTGAGGTCCACACAACAGCAAAATTATTATTGTAGATAAATGTTTTGGTTAATCGGTAAGTTGATAAATTACTGAGGAAACATTTCGCCACACAGTGGTTTCGTCAGTCCATACAAAGGAGAAAGGTAAAGAAAAAGGAGGAATTTGAGGTATTCAGTCCCTCAGCCTTGAGTCGATGTGAAGAAGTGCCTTATATACTGTAGACAGGTGAGATACAGCAGTTGTAGGTGGTATTACACTTGACAAATCCAAATGTGGAAGTAGGTCATTTCTGAAGGTTAGGCAAGTGAAGAATTCCCTGAATTAAGACGCAGCAATATCTTCGGATCTTAATACAGGGAATTCTTCGCTTGCCTAACCTTTAGACATGATCTACTTCCACATTTGGATCTGTCAAGTGTGATACCACCTACGACTGCTGCACCTCACCTGTATACAGTATTTAAGATACTTCGTCACTCACATGCTGTATTCTTTTCAAGATTACATCAACTCGAGGCAGAGGGACTGATTATCTCAAACTCCTCCTGTTCTTCACCTTTCTCCTTTGTATGGACTGATGAAGCCACTGTGTGGCAAAACGTTTCCTCAATAAAAATACCCAAGTGTTGCACATGTGTCTTACTCATCATCTTGTTGTTTCTAAAATTATCAATGTATGGTATTTTTGCTCAATCTACACAACACAGCTGCTCGACTTAATTTAGATACGTAATATACTTTTCTCTTTCATTTGTTTTCATATATCCTACACAACTTTGTTTTATCCTTCCTACGGTTAGGCCCTTCGAGTGAGGTTCCTTGACGCTGGTGAGGGGCTCTTGATCTAGGGAATTGGATCTGGGCTCCAGTTTCCTGAATTGCCTTCCATCTTTCCCCCCCCTACTCACATGCGCTGTATAATCCCTACAGGTTTAGCGCTACCCGTGATAATAATGACAATCCCAATAATGACAATTTTAATTACTGTATATTTTATGTACAGGAAGCCGGGGAAGATTGTATAATTACGACTCTAGTGAGAAGATTTTAGAGTTTTTCTCGCCTATTTACCCTAAAGTGTTGAAACCCTAAAATTTATATTCATTCAGAACATAATCTCTCAACTGGCTTGTTTTCCTTTGTTCCAGACTCTGAAGAGCCGTTAACGATCTCTAAACTGTAGATAATTTTCCAAGCCTCGTCATTTCCCAGTACTGTACGTATCCTCAAGCACAGTCGTGCTACTGACAGTCATCTAACTTCAAGAAAGCAAGTGATCGTGAAGTTAGTTTCATAAGGAATTCAAAAGGTACTTTTTGCCAGGCTTATACCTGCAAATAACTAAAAAAGGCACAATACCGTGACTGGAACGATACACAAATAACCCGCACATAAAAGAGAGAAGCTTATGACGACGTTTCGATCCGACTTGGACCATTTACAAAGTCACACTAACCAGAAGTGGAGCAGGAGGGCTATATATAGGTAGGAAGAGGTGGTGGTGGTAGTAGTAGTAGTAGTAGTAGTAGTAGTAGTAGTAGAGGTAGTAGTAGTGGGGAATAAGGAGGAGGAGCCAGTCAAATACCTGCAGTCTGCGTCACTACTACAGATGTCATGTAAAATAAGTTAACAAGAATTCACATAACCTTGCAACATACTGGCGAGAAATTAACCTACTCTGATACAGATTCATTAATGAAGCATCACTATATTTAGGTTTGCTTAGGGTTAAGCCTTGGGATATCCCAGCGAAATTTGTTTCTTGATTGTCCTCAGACCAAACCGATGCGCGCATTCCTTCATGAATACTAGCCTACGACAGCAGAAAAAAATTGTTTTGCAAAATGACTCCTCATTAAAGAGTAGCTATGTATCCAACACTATGTATCCAACACTATGTATCCAACACTATGTATCCAACACTATGTATCCAACACTATGTATCCAACACTAGCAAGGAGATCATGATGATGTACCTTTATATACACCAATAACAGACACACCGATCTAGATGTATCTATGTATCCTTATCTTATATGTTTAAAGATATATTTTCTTCGTTTATGATAATGTAAAAATTAATTTTGTACCAAAAGAACTTTAGAAAACTTACCTAACCTTATTATAACAAGCGTAATTTAATTTAGATTAATCCAACTAAATATATTTAAGATAAGTTTACAATAATTTAATAATAAACAAACACAATGAAATATATTTTTGTCGTTAGGTTCAGAATGACTTTTACGAAATTATTGCATACGCAGATTTTCGCTTGGCTTATTCGACAAGAAAAGCGTTACTACTGAAGCCAAAATCACAAGTTTTACCTATTCACCAAGACATTGTATATATATATATATATATATATATATATATATATATATATATATATATATATATATATATATATATATATATATATATATATATATATATATATATATATAAATATATATATATATATATATATATATATATATATATATATATATATATATATATATATATATATATATAAATATATATATATATATATATATATATATATATATATATATATATATATATATATATATATATATAAATATATATATATATATATATATAAATATATATATATATATATAAATATATATATATATATATATATAAATATATATATATATATATATATATATATATATATATATTATCCACTCTTAACAAGAACGCAATGGTAAGAGTGTAGCTATGTAGCTGCCCTTAACCAGATCACGCCCTTCCTCATGAAGCAATTCATTTACCACTAA
Source organism: Cherax quadricarinatus (assembly GCF_038502225.1). Taxonomy (NCBI): domain Eukaryota; kingdom Metazoa; phylum Arthropoda; class Malacostraca; order Decapoda; family Parastacidae; genus Cherax; species Cherax quadricarinatus. Next base: position 18,171,762 of record NC_091361.1, read on the forward strand.
TATGATGTGCTCTAGTGTAATGGCCAATACACAGCTACATCATGATGGGTAAGTGTCTGTTAATGGTGAATAACATTGAGTCACCCATCATGGTGCAGTTAAGTACCGACCATTAAACCTGAACACGTCACACACTCGTTTTTTACTCAATGCAGTTGACAGAGTCATTAATCTAGACAGTATACAACTTTGTCATGAGTAGTTCATGAAACATTAACTCTGCCAACTACCAAGCAACTGTTTAACAGCACTAAAATGTAACTGAGCTGACACCACATGTGACTGGACCTGCCCTCGCAACTCGGCCTGTGACAGGACTTCCAAAGTAATCTGACTAGGAAACTCCCTCACAGCCTTCTTAAACAGGCACTACTAACAATAACATTTCTAAATGACATAGGTTCAGAGAAAGCAATTATTGTGAATCGTTTCGTTCAGTTGAGAATTTTATCCAGACACTGACCTGCTGAAGCTCAACACAGCGATATGCAGATGTACAACCGTATAATTTTCCTCATTACAGTAGGCAAAGCGCCTCTGTAAATTTAATATTACTAGAGACGAACTTAACACTCAGTACCATGTATGAACTATTTCTTGGTCTAAAGTTATGTACAGATGCGAGGCCCGAGGAGGCTGTGCTCACCTGTGACAAGATTAAATCAATTTGTGAGGTGAACTTTTACAAGATTGAGGAAATGTTTAGTGTCGGGTTGTCTAGCTTGTATCCAAATCCTTGAAAAGTCCGATACAATAACGGATTTCCTCACAATTCCGTTGTCTCATTGTCTACGTAGTCATGGAACTAATGCTTAACAAAAGACGTTTTTGCCGACTTAAGGACGTTTTAAAATGATCGACATTGTGCATTCGGCTAAAACTGGTAGGTTATTTTATGTGCTTGCAACACGTTATCCTTCAGGCCTTAAGCTGTAAAAGCTTTTAATTGCAATATTTTCAGGAGCTGAGAAATGACATGACATGGTGACGAGAAATAGTATTGAACTTTTTTTACTCATAACTTACTGGATGTTTTCGTGTAAGAGAACGAGATACCTCAACGTTGTGTGAATTCTTCAAGGATGAGGATGGGATGAACTGCCTTGATGCTGGTGAATCATTCTTAACCAAAGAAACTGGAGCAATCGTAATCTTCGTTTGTTCAAACCTGAGTAGTCACGAAAGCGCTTGGAACTTCACTATTTTTTCACAGTGGTTGTTTTGCATATTCTAAAATCACCTGTTTTCTGAGATCTTATTGCATATATATATATATATATATATATATATATATATATATATATATATATATATATATATATATATATATATATATATATATATATATATATATATATATATGTCGTGCCGAATAGGCAGAACTTGCCATCTTGGCTTAAATAGCAACTCTCATCTTGCCATATAGGACAAGTGAAAATTTATGTATGCAATAATTTCGCCAAAATCATTCTGAACCTAACGAAAATAATATATTTCACTGTGTTTGTTTAGTATTAAATTATTGTAAACGTATTTAAAATATATTTAGTTGAATTAGGCTAAAATAAATTGCTGTTGTTATAATAAGGTTAGGTAAGTTTTCTAAGATTCTTTTGGTGCAAAATTATAAATTTTTACATTACCATTAATGAAAAAAATATATCTTTAATTGAATAAGAGAAAATTTTATAATGGAGTTAATTTAAATGAGTTCTTGCTAATTGACCAGTTTTACATACTCGGCACAACACATATATATATATATATATATATATATATATATATATATATATATATATATATATATATATATATATATATATATATATATATATGCAAGGAATTCGCGAGAGCAGGCGAAATATACACAAACACTGATCTCTGGCTGAAGGAGACTCGAACCTATGAACCTTAAAACAAGGTACGCAGTGCTTTACCAATCTACCCACACTGGACAATACCTTGGCGTATAGCATGCGCTACACGTTTGATCCAAGGCAGCCAGCTTTCAGGGAGAAGGCTTACAGCTTTTCATCTCATCCCCTGCATGCATCAGCCTTACTAGAGATTTGAACAATGCAAGGAATTCGCGAGAGCAGGCGAAATATACACAAACACTGATCTCTGGCTGAAGGAGACTCGAACCTACGAACCTTAGGACAAGGTACGCAGTGCTTTACCAATCAGTGTTTGTGTATATTTCGCCTGCTCTCGCGAATTCCTTGCATTGTTCAAATCTCTAGTAAGGCTGATGCATGCAGGGGATGAGATGAAAAGCTGTAAGCCTTCTCCCTGAAAGCTGGCTGCCTTGGATCAAACGTGTAGCGCATGCTACACGCCAAGGTATTGTCCAGTGTGGGTAGATTGGTAAAGCACTGCGTACCTTGTCCTAAGGTTCGTAGGTTCGAGTCTCCTTCAGCCAGAGATCAGTGTTTATATATATATATATATATATATATATATATATATATATATATATATATATATATATATATATATATATATATATATATATATATATATATATATATACACAGTAGACCGTCATTTAGCACGATTTGAGTATAGCACGATTGAAGAATTGTGGCACAATTTTATGTAACACGTCGTATGATTAATTTAACATGGTTCAGTTTCCGGGAAGGAAAACAAAACTTAACTTTTCCTCAAGCGGCCGCCTTGTCACGGCCACCCTAGCTGGAGATTCGCCTGTAAAAACTTGCATTTGTGGTCACAGTGGTGCCTGTGCTAACCTTCCTATGGTGTAGAAATATACCTAGTTTGATGAATCATATTGTGGCTAGCTGGTCTAGTGGCTAACGCGACGGGCTGGAGTTTTGAGACTCGACCGCGGGTTCAATCCCGGCCGGGGGTATGGTTTTTTTATGCCTTGTTGTAGTTCAGCTGGGGAGACCTCCCGCCGTCCCCATCCCCCCCCCCCGACACCACCCCCACCATCCCAGAAATTTGTACTTCATACGTGTCCAGTCCAATTTCTCTGCTACAAGCTTGTGATTGTGAATTGTGTTTTGATCTTTTAATTGCTATATCTTGTATCTGCCAAGCAATCATGACACCCAGTAAGCATATCAGTGTTGCTCAAAGTGGCAAGAAAAGGTGTGAACATTTAAGTCTTAGAATTAACGAAGGAAACAAAGATATTAGACAAGACATAATCTGACGCCATAATGAAGTGTTACTTTGTACACATAAAAAGAGGTAAACATAAGTTTGTGTGACTGACTTACTGACTGACTGAATGACGTACTGAATGACCTGACTTACTGAACAATTTGACTGACTTATTGAATGACTTGACTGACTTACTGAATCACTTGACTGAATGACTTAAAGTTAGACACTCCAGTACAACCATCAACTTCAGTACCAGAATCTCTACCATCCACCTCAGCCCAGTAGGACCACAACATAACTCTACACTCTCTTCACAATCATCCATAAACACCAACACCCATAATTTAAGGTAAGAAATATTGCTATTTCTGTTACAGTTGTAGTTTTAAGCAGTAAAAACAACATAATACATCACAACAGTGAACTACAATTACATATTCACTTTTATTTTTGTAAGATGTGGAGGCCTATAAAAAATGTTTGGGTTTTTTTGCGGCTCTCAGGAACGTAACCATATTTTTCCTATAAGTTCTTCAGTTCATGTCACATGGTGCTTTTAGGAACGTAACTACCGTGTTAAATGACGGTCTGTATATTTATATATATATATATATATATATATATATATATATATATATATATATATATATATATATATATATATATATATATATATATATATATATATATATATATATATATATTTATATATATATATATATATATATGTGTCGTGCCGAATATGTAAAACTGGTCAATTAGCAAGAACTCATTTAAAATTAAGTCCTTTCTAAAATTTTCTCTTATATGTTTAAAGATATATTTTTTCATTAATGTTAATGTAAAAAATTTTAATTTTGCACCAAAAGGAACTTGGAAAACTTACCTAACCTTGTTATAACAAGAACAATTTATTTTAGCCTAACCCAACTAAATATATTTTAGATTTGTTCACAGTAATTTAATACTAAACAAACACAGTGAAATATATTTTTTTCGTTAGGTTCAGAATGATTTTGGCGAAATTATTGCATACACAAATTTCCACTTGTCCTATATGGCAAGATGAACGTTGCTATTTAAGCCAAGATCGCAAATTCTGCCTATTCGGCACGACATATATATATATATATATATATATATATATATATATATATATATATATATATATATTATTTTTATTATCACTCTGGCCGATTCCCACCAAGGCAGGATGGCCCGAAAAAGAAAAACTTTCACCATCATTCACTCCATCACTGTCTTGCCAGAAGGGTGCTTTACACTACAGTTTTTAAACTGCAACATTAACACCCCTCCTTATATATATATATATATATATATATATATATATATATATATATATATATATATATATATATATATATATATATATGTATATATATATATATATATTATTGTGACCACGAATGAGTGCTCTTGATCAATAACAACACTGCACTAGCCAAGGACTCGAACCACTGCTGCTTTAGCCTGCCTCATGGTGGGCGAAAACGCATGATGCCCTTATCCACTGGACCATACGATCCTTAAGAGTAGGGCATCCAGCGGAACTGGATGTTGTACTCCCACCATCGTGTGTCCTTGGGTATGTGTGTGTATTTACTCACTTATTTCCTATTGCAGTGGTCGAGTCCCAGCTCGTGGCCCATAACTCATAAATTTTCACTGATATTACATAATCCTACCTAAGTAAGCACTATCATACCAATTCTTAAAGCTGTGTATTGTCCCTTCCTCTACCACTTCATTGTCTAGGTCATTCCTCTTTCTGACGACTATGAGGCTAATACTTCCTGGCGTCCCAGCGGCTCATCTGTGTTTATAACCTTAACTTTGCCCTCGCGTACCTGTTTCTCGCGTCTCTTACAGTCTATATCCATCCTGTCAATACTCCTGAAAATTTTGTAGGTCGTTATGTTTCCTCTGGTTCTTCTGTCCTCTAATGTCATTAGATTTGATTCTCTCTTAATATCTCGTATCTCTTTGTTACGGTACTAGTTACCTTGAAATCCTTTGTTTTTTAAGTGCGCTGGTTATAATTATAACCTTAATTTTTAAAGGGGTGGACCGGTAAGCCAGCGGAAGGCCTCTGTCAGATGACCAAAAACTTCAGCTGCGAGTTATCATTCTATTAAGTCCCATGTCAGGAAAAACTTGCCCTGTTTCCTGACAGACCTTGCCTACCTACCTTTGCTTCTTCAGCAGACATTATTAGTAGCTATCATAGATCAGCGAGCCAATTATGGGTAGTTACTGCAACCTAGCAGCTAGACCAAAGCAGTAAAATTGTTGCGGGTAGTTACTAAAGACCAGCAGGTCTATTGTGGATAGTTACTACAGGCCAACAGGCCTAGCGTGGGTAGTTACTACAGACCAACAGGCCTAATGTGGGTAATTGTTGAAGATCAGCAGGTCTAGTGTGGGTAATTACTACATACCAGCAAGCCTAGCGTGGGTAGTTACTACAGACCAGCAGGCCAATCAGCCAACAAGCCAGGCAGCCAATTAGCCAGTCATTCAGTTAGCTTGCCATCAAGTGAGTCAGCCAGCCAGGCAGCTAGGCAGAGAGAGGAAAAGAGAATTGAGAGGGACAGGGAAAGAGAGAGAGAGAGAGAGATCAAAGCTCGTTTGCAAAAGTTTTTCTTTGTGTCCGGTCGTGTCATCAATACAGCAGACTTAGTCTATTCAATAAAATGGAGTTTTCAGAAAATCGAGCAATCCCCCTATAGTACTTACTACAGACTAGCGGGTACTCCCTAGCAGCAGTCCTGTTGTTGGTAGTTCCTACATAGTGGGTACTCTCTAGCAGCAGTCCTGTTGTTGGTAGTTCTCACAGATTAGCGGGTACTCCCTAGCAGCAGTCCTGTTGTTGGTAGTTCTCACAGACTAGTGGGTACTTCCAACAGCAGTCCTGTTGGTAGTTCCTACAGAGTAGAGGGTACTCCCTTGCAGCAGTCCTGTTGTTGGTAGTTCCTACAGAGTAGTGGGTACTCCCTAGCAGCAGTCCTGTTGTTGGTAGGTCTCACAGACTAGTGGGTACTCCCTAGCAGCAGTCCTGTTGTTGGTAGTTCTCACAGACTAATGGGTACTTCCTAGCAGCAGTCCTGCTGTTGGTAGTTCCTACAGAGTAGTGGTTACTCCCAACAGCAGTCCTGTTGTTGGTAGTTTTCACAGACTAGTGGGTACTTCCAACAGCAGTCCTGTTGTTGGTAGTTTTCACAGACTAGTGGGTACTTCCAACAGCAGTCCTGTTGTTGGTAGTTTTCACAGACTAGTGGGTACTTCCAACAGCAGTCCTGTTGTTGGTAGTTCCTACAGAGTAGTGGTAGACCCAAGCGTGAGGCTGCGTGAGACTGGAACGTTCTCGAGCTAAGAATAACAAATGTTTAAATTTAACTCCTGCCTCTTGTGTTTTCCCTCAGTTACGTCTTTGCCAGATGTATCGAGGCTTTGTTTTTAACTAATTTGTGATTAAATAACCCAACGTTATTTTACAATAATTTTCTTAAAATGCAAATATTAAGATAATAAAGTACAGTGAAACCTCAGTTGTCAAACCAATTCGTTCCAGATGTCGATTCGACAACCAAAATGGACGATAACTAAACTAAATAATGTAGATCTTAATACTACTGATTGCGAAAAGGATTTAGGAGTTCTGGTTAGCAGTAATCTAAAACCAAGACAACAGTGCATTAGTGTTCGCAATAAAGCTAACAGAATTCTTGGATTCATATCTAGAAGTTAAATAATAGAAGTCCTCAGGTTGTTCTTCAACTCTATATATCCTTGGTTAGGCCTCATTTAGACTATGCTGCTCAGTTCTGGTCACCGTATTACAGAATGGATATAAATGCTCTGGAAAACGTACAGAGGAGGATGACAAAGATGATCCCATGTATCAGAAATCTTCCCTATGAGGATAGACTAAGGGCCCTGAATCTGCACTCTCTAGAAAGGCGTAGAATTAGGGGGATATATGATCGAGGTGTATAAATGGAAAACAGGAATAAATAAAGGGGATGTAAATAGCGTGCTGAAAATTTCCAGCCAAGACAGGACTCGCAGCAATGGTTTCAAGTTGGAAAAATTCAGATTCAGGAAGGATATAGGAAAGCACTGGTTTGGTAATAGAGTTGTGAATGAGTGGAACAAACTCCCGAGTACAGTTATTGAAGCTAAAACGATGTGTAGTTTAAAAATAGGTTAGATAAATACATGAGTGGGTGTGGGTGGGTGTGAGTTGGACCTGACTAGCTTGTGCTGCTGGGTCTGGTGCCGTGCTCCTTCCTTGAGTGGAGGTGACCAGACTGGGTGGGTCATTGGGCTAAACCGGGGGGGGGGGGGCATGGACCTGCTCCGAACGGGTCAGTAGGCCTGCTGCAGTGTTCCTTCTTTCTTATATTCTTATGTTCTTATAGCCAGAGCAATGTTTCCCATAAAGAATAATGTAAATAGAATTAATCTGTTCCAATCGTCAAATGACAATATAATAATTTATTGAAAATGTACAAACTACTATATAAAACTGTGAAAATGAATAATAAAAGAAACTTTAACTGAAATACTGTACATTTAATGATAATTTGCCTGAAACTTACCTGTCAAAGGAGAGCTAATGGCATACTGGAAGCAGGAGGTGGAGGAGAGGAGGGGGAATGTTACTCCTTGGAAGGAGAGTCACCTTCTATTAATATGTCATGCAGCTGTCATTCTGGTGGTGTTTATCTTTGTCTCTTTTCACCACTAAGACCTTGTTCTGGCTCACTGTTTCTTTGTCTCACTGAAAACCTGTCCAGTGAGATTTGTTTCAGGCTCCATTTTAATGTTTGTCTAAATTGAGTCATTACACTGTCACTGTACATTTTAGAGCTACGGTTAGTCATTGTTTTGTCTGGATAATATTTTTCAGAAAGCTCCTGCACTTCACTTCATTTTGCACACATTTCTTTGACAAGCGCAATGGGCACATCTTTTCCCTGCTCTTCCTCTGGTGAGAGCTCCTCCGCTGCAATATGTTGCTGCTCCTTCTGATAGTCTACAAGTTCTTCTGTGATGAGTTCAGTTCTGTGTTCCTCCACCAACTCCTCCATATCATTTTCAGTCACCTGTAGGCCGAAGGTCTTTCCCAGGGACACACTATCCTCTAGCTCAGGCTCATCTTCAAGGCCTTCAAAATCCCTGGCAGTCACTGAGTCAGGCCAGAATTTCTTCCATGCTGACTGCATGGTCCTGGAAGACACAATCCCCCAGGCTTTGTCTATAAGTTTCAAGCAGGTGAGGATATTGAAATGATCCTTCTTTGGACCCATGATGGCTTGCCACACAATAAAAAAAAATGAGGTTAGTATTGCGAGTTAGTGACCACGTGACTCCAGCCATTCTCTTGGTCAACAACCAAGAGAATGTACGAAAACCAGGGCATTTTTTCTTGAATTCCTTGTTTGAAAACCGATTTGTTCAACAAGTAGTGCAGTCGACATCTGTTACAACCCAGGAACAAAAAGGCCTGTTATCCTGGATGTAAAGGTAGCCTTTTATGAGTGTGTTCACATGCTCTGAATAAAGGTACATACTCTTTGCATGCAACAGCCCCACCCGAGAGGGCTCAGGACAAGGCTTCCACCTCCAATTGGTAAACGTGCCGCCATGGCACAGTAATGGGACCGCTTTTCCTCTCAACCATCCAACTCTTAGAGCTCGACTTTATTTGCTCTAAAGCGAGACAACAGACAGTAGGGCTAACGTAGGTCCAAGATATCTGCTGGGTAGCAGAATATTCCTTCACTAAAAAAAAAAAAAAGAAAATAAAAAAAAAAACACATTACTCATTATATACAAAAGGGGGGAAAAAGAGCTATAAACTTGTTTACCAAAGGTCCCTAACACATCCTAACCTAATACATATGAATGCTACACTCTTGATAAAGAATCAGCCAACTTATTATCTTGGCCAGCACTGTATTTAATACATAGGTTATATGGCTGTAGCCTGATTGACCACCTCATAATTCTTGTGTTGTGACTTTTCATATGTTGAATATAAATTAAAGGGGTTGTGGTCGGTGTAGACTGTGACCACCTGCGAAGTCTGGCTCACATACACATCAAAGTGTTCCAAGGCCAGTACCAGAGCGAGGGCTTCTTTTTCAATTGTAGAGTAGGCCCTCTGGTGCGGCTGGTACTTGGCCGAATAGTAAGCCACAGGCTGCAACCCATCGTCCCCAGATTGCAGAAGTACTGCCCCCACCCCAGACTCACAGGCATCAACCTGTAATGAAAAAGGTTTGGGAAAGTCTGGAGACAAAAGAATGGGTGCAGTGCAAAGTAATCGTTTTGCTTTCGTGAAAGCATTTTGACATTCTGGGGTCCAATTAAAGGGAACTTTGTGACTGGTAAGTGAGGCTACAGGGGGCTACAATATCGAAGAATTTTTTACAGAATCTTCTATAAAATCCTTCCATACCAGCAAGGCTGACCATAGCAAGGCAATTGACACACAAAGTTTGTGAAGCGTTTGCGAAGCTGATGCAATGCCAGACAGCAAGCTATATACGATCTTAGTTCCTGCTCCAACTTAAATTCTAGGCTCAGCTCCAGCTCAAAGTCTAGCTTCAGCTCCCGGACAGGTCTCCATATTACAACCCAGGAACAATAAGGCCTGTTATCCTGTGTGTAAAGGGGAGCAAGGAGCAGAAAAAACACAGCTGAATGACTTTGAAATATATTTTCCTTCGCCAAGTGCGATTATAAGTATATACAAGTATGTACACTATATACAGTTGGAAATATATGTGTACAACACGGTAAATCAAGAGGCAAAGACAGCCTGGAGACAGAATGGACAACCGTGTTGAACCAGCAGCTGGGTGAAAATGACAAGGGTGAGAATGTAAGCGATATCCACGTCACCTTCACAATTGCCAGATTTACAATATGATTGGCTGAACCTAGGAACTGATCTGACAATGGGGCCCCATCGTCCGACCCTTAGTCACCTGGTTCGCTGGTTGGGGAGGTAGCCTTTTATGAGTGTGCTCACATGCTCCGAATAATGGTACATACCCTTCGCATGCAACAACATCCGAGGTTCCACTGTATATGAAGCATTAAGACACTGACATAAGTAAAACTTCAAACGATTTATATAGTAAAATAAGGATAGATTTATTAGATTTTCTCAGTGGCATATTTCTAACCGCTCAAAACTATATGCACACTAAACTAAAGGAGCTAGCCAAGGAAAACCACTATAGAACACTTAGAATGGAACACATGTAAACAACACAGTACCAGCTGACAGAATGCCAGCTGACACAAAGTCAACTGACATCTTACCAGGTAGCACAACGCCAGATGACAAAGAGTCACTTGATACAACGCCAGATGACAAAGCGTCACTTGATACAACGCCAGATGACAAAGAGTCACTTGATACAACGCCAGATGACAAAGCGTCACTTGATACAACGCCAGATGACAAAGAGTCACTTGATACAACGCCAGATGACAAAGAGTCACTTGATACAATGCCAGATGACAAAGAGTCACTTGACACAACGCCAGATGACAAAGCGTCACTTGACACAACGCCAGCTGACACAACGTCACTTGACACAATGACACCTGACACAGTACCTGCAGAAATAGCTCGTTCTGACACAAAATAAGTCAGAGAGAGTGAAGGAAAAAAGTGAGAAAATTAATTTAACGCGAGTGAAATGACACATCACTGTTGAAACTGGAACACTAACTCGGAAAAACAAGAACTATTTAGTACAAGAGCAGCCATTTAATATGACAAACAGAGAGCATCTCTGGAAAATGCTGCTTCTGAGTTAAGTCAGAGGCGAGGTTATGATACTGGGACACACGCTTATTTAGGTAATTTATTGATTCAATTGCTGTATAGCCCTTGTGGCTTAGCGCTTCTTTTTTGATTATAATAATAATATTGATTCAATTGAAGAATCTACAGCCCAAGAAAAGAACATAAATAGCTCAGAGAACCGACAAGTTGATAATTTAGACACATGTACAACACTTGGGTATCTTTATTGAGGAAACGTTTCGCCACACAGTGGCTTCATCAGTCCATACAAAGAAGAATGGTGAAGATCAAAAGAAGTTTGAGGTAATCAGTCCTTCAGCTTGGAGTCGATGTAATCAGTCCATCAATCTTGAGAAGAATACAACATATGCGTGAAGAAGTGGCTTATATACTGTAAACAGGTGAGGTGAAGCAGTCGTAGGCGTTATCACAGTGGACAAATCCACATGTGGAAGTAGGTCATGCCTATAGGTTAGGCAAGTGAAGAATTCCTTATAACAAGATCCCAAGATGTTGCTGTGTCTGACAGCAATGTAGATAAATGGTTCAGAGAACCAAGTTGATATATTAGACACGTGTCCAACACTTGGGTATCTTTATTGAGGAAACGTTTTGCCACACAGTGGCTTCATCAGTCTTATACGGGACTGTTTACCTCAAACTCCTTCTAATCTTCACCATTCTTCTTTTTATAAGACTGATGAAGTCACTGTTTGGCGAAATGTTTCCTCAATAAAGATACCCAAGTATTGCACATGTGACTTATTTATCAGCCCAAGAAAAAGTCAAATTTTTGTTTGGCAAACATTTTAGATGCTTCGTTTTTATGTTGCATCAACACTAGCCAAGCAACCTAACATACAATTTCTAAAATTTACGAAATAAAAACTAGATAATTTGCCTAACCATTCAAAGAATTTTTCATAATTAAATACGATTGTTTGCCTTGAGGTGTTGATTCTTATTTTATCTCTTCTCGTGATGAAATTAAGACACATGTGCAACATCTGGGTATCTTTATTGTAGACGTTTCGCCATCCAGTGGCTTTATCAATACAAATTCTAGGACATAGCTAGAAGACAGTAGGACTATATACAGAAGATGAGGTAATCAGTCACTCAACCTTGGAGTAGGTGCGAAGAGCACCGTAGTCGTGGAGATTCTGAAGCAGAAGGAGCCTGGCGCTTATATAGTAGCTTATCTCTTTTCGTTCGTAGTGTTTGTGGTGTTATGAAGGTTAAGCTTGCAACCTGGGATGAGGGGGTGAACCTTGTTCCGTCGGGGTTAGGAAGAGTCCCAATCTTTACAGGCTTCAGGGAAAATATATTCTCAGCAGACGTTGAGTGTAGACTCATTCTTTCCCGAACTCTGAGGAAGGCTAATTCTTTCTCGTTTTCAGACATATTACTGATGATTCTCAGATTTTAGTTGGATGAACTTTTGCAAACTCCCATAGTGAGGTAATATGTTGGAATTTAAACAAAATGAGCGAAGTGACACAACGTTGGTTAGCTAATGCATGGCAATATAAACACAAATGCAGTATAATGTGATCCTTTATTGACTACGTTTCGCCCACACAGTGGGCTTTTTCAAGTCACAAACATAGTTCTGTTTGTGACTTGAAAAAGCCCACTGTGTGGGCGAAACGTAGTCAATAAAGGATCACATTATACTGCATTTGTGTTTATATTGCCATTGTGTCGGTATTTTATACCATTTATTTCCAGCTAATGCATAGCGAAAACTGACACAGCGTCATCAAACTGAACCTGCAACAATAAACAAGCGGAACACAACACGAACTAAAATAAATTAATAAACTCAAGGTGAAATGCATATAATAAGTGATGGTATACAAAGAATAGCTTGACACAAAGTAAACACTGTACGTTGGTGTTCCACACAAGGGATGAATATCTCGTAAGTTACAAAACATAGAAACTCAGACGGTACAAGCTTTCTGTTCAACTTCTCAGACTCACTCACAAATTCTTGCTTGTGACCACAAATGATCAATTGTGGCCGTTAAATGTGTGTTCAGAAGACCTTGAATGACGGGACATTCTCTCAGCAGATTTGTCAACATCTGTGAACGCAGAAGACTTCGCGCGTGTGTTAAATATAACAACGAAATCACCAAGCAATGCTGAAAGCATTTTATTTTTTCTTGTCTTACCTTTATTGCGATTTTTTCGAGCGTACACACCGTGAAATACAAGAATGATTTTTAGAAATCTGAGCAAAGATTGTTTTTCAACTTCATAGCAAATAAATTTTCTGTAAATGGATATTCGAGTCATAATAACAGAAAATAATGTTTGAAGTTACTCCAAAGGAGTTATTCACATCCAAAATTTAAATTAAACGTTTTGCAAACTTTTAAATATTTGTAGTTGCTTCACCCCTCAAGGAAGGTTCCTTGATGCTAGTGAGGGGCTCTTGATCTAGGGAATTGGATCTGTGCTCCAGTTCCCTGAATCAAACCTGAATACCTTCTACATCCCCCCTTCAGGTGCCGTATAATCCTATGGGTTTAGCACTTCCCTCTTGATTATATTAATAACGTAGTCGCTTCAGACATAAAGATCCAGTCAGGCCAGACTAGAAACCATCAACATCGAGAAGTGTAACAAAAAACCTTCATTACAAGATGACATTGTGAGACCAAAATGAACCCATTAAACATCGATGATTTGAAAGTTGTAGCAAAGACATGAGATTAACTGGATTTGAGAATGTTAGTGAATTTACACGTTATGTGTTAACACCTAAACCCACTGACAATATATCAGTAGTAGGAAAGTTTCCGATACAATAGTTGTGTATCCCAAATAAAAGTTTTCACATTTCTTAACCTTGTATGACCAAGTGTAAATTTTTGTTAGTTGTTCTCTCGTGCATGAAGCAACGTAATTTTATTACGAATTTTTTGGTTTTTATATTATAACCAATGGAAGTACAGAAAACGGCATAATACCGTGACTGAAACAACATATCAATAACCTGCACGTAGAAAGAAGCTTATGACAATGTTCGGTCCGACTCGGACCATTGACTAGTTGTGCGAAACGTTGTCATAAGAGTCTTTCTCCGATGTGCGGGTTATAAGTATATATATATATATATATATATATATATATATATATATATATATATATAAGGCCAGTAAAAGTAGGCCTTAGACAAGGATGTGTGATGTCACCGTGGTTGTTTAATATATTTATAGATGGGGTTGTAAGAGAAGTAAATGCGAGGGTCTTGGCAAGAGGCGTGGAGTTAAAAGATAAAGAATCACACACAAAGTGGGAGTTGTCACAGCTGCTCTTTGCTGATGACACTGTGCTCTTGGGAGATTCTGAAGAGAAGTTGCAGAGATTGGTGGATGAATTTGGTAGGGTGTGCAAAAGAAGAAAATTAAAGGTGAATACAGGAAAGAGTAAGGTTATGAGGATAACAAAAAGATTAGGTGATGAAAGATTGAATATCAGATTGGAGGGAGAGAGTATGGAGGAGGTGAACGTATTCAGATATTTGGGAGTGGACGTGTCAGCGGATGGGTCTATGAAAGATGAGGTGAATCATAGAATTGATGAGGGAAAAAGAGTGAGTGGTGCACTTAGGAGTCTGTGGAGACAAAGAACTTTGTCCTTGGAGGCAAAGAGGGGAATGTATGAGAGTATAGTTTTACCAACGCTCTTATATGGGTGTGAAGCGTGGGTGATGAATGTTGCAGCGAGGAGAAGGCTGGAGGCAGTGGAGATGTCATGTCTGAGGGCAATGTGTGGTGTGAATATAATGCAGAGAATTCGTAGTTTGGAAGTTAGGAGGAGGTGCGGGATTACCAAAACTGTTGTCCAGAGGGCTGAGGAAGGGTTGTTGAGGTGGTTCGGACATGTAGAGAGAATGGAGCGAAACAGAATGACTTCAAGAGTGTATCAGTCTGTAGTGGAAGGAAGGCGGGGTAGGGGTCGGCCTAGGAAGGGTTGGAGGGAGGGGGTAAAGGAGGTTTTGTGTGCGAGGGGCTTGGACTTCCAGCAGGCATGCTTGAGCGTGTTTGATAGGAGTGAATGGAGACAAATGGTTTTTAATACTTGACGTGCTGTTGGAGTGTGAGCAAAGTAACATTTATGAAGGGATTCAGGGAAACCGGCAGGCCGGACTTGAGTCCTGGAGATGGGAAGTACAGTGCCTGCACTCTGAAGGAGGGGTGTTAATGTTGCAGTTTAAAAACTGTAGTGTAAAGCACCCTTCTGGCAAGACAGTGATGGAGTGAATGATGGTGAAAGTTTTTCTTTTTCGGGCCACCCTGCCTTGGTGGGAATCGGCCGGTGTGATAATAAAAATAAAAATATATATATATATATATATATATATATATATATATATATATATTGCAAATAAGTAAAATTCCACAGTTGCTTTCATGTGGTTATACACATCTTCAAAGGAATAGGAAGAATAGGCAAGAGAAGTACATTTTAAAAGCTGAACACTGAGGTGGCAACACCTCACTCAGAGAAGGTGACAACACCTCACTCAGAGAAAGTGACAACACCTCACTCAGAGAAGGTGACAACACCTCACTCAGAGAAAGTGACAACACCTCACTCAGAGATGGTGACAACACCTCACTCAGAGAAGGTGACAACACCTCACTCAGAGAAGGTGACAACACCTCACTCAGAGAAAGTGACAACACCTCACTCAGAGAAGGTGACAACACCTCACTCAGAGAAGGTGACAACACCTCACTCAGAGAAGGTGACAACACCTCACTCAGAGAAAGTGACAACACCTCACTCAGAGAAAGTGACAACACCTCACTCAGAGAAGGTGACAACACCTCACTCAGAGAAGGTGACAACACACTCCGTATTTGTGTGAAAAACATTTTTACTTTTAAGACTATAAATAATAATCTGGACAATAAAATTGTCAAGTTTATAAATACCAGAACTCAAAATTGAAAGATTTTTTGCATCATGCTTAATAAGAGTTGATTCCAAAGTATTTCAACGTATTTTCAGTGCTTTATAGCCGGTCAATATCACTTCTGCTTGTCATGTGAACATGACAATATGCTAATAACCTGATAATGCAACTTTCGAGTGGCTTCTAGCTTAATGTGCTTGTGTATTTTAGGAAATCGGTCTTTTGGGCCCCTTTGAGAAGGTTGAATTAGATTTGGATTCTGTCAAAATTCACCATTTTTATTAAAAAAAATGATAGTTTCTATATGTGTGACGGCTTCTAATGCTCTTTATATATTCATCAAAATCTTTTAACTACTGTATCAACATATGCCGCAAACCATACCACGGATGGGGGTTGAACCCGCGGTAAGAGTGTCTTACAACTCCAGACCGTCGTGTTAGCCACTGGGCTGGCCAACGCGACTGTCTGGAGTTTTGAAACACTCTTACCGCGGGTTCAAACCCCATCCGTGGTATAATTTGTTTTCAATCGTGTCATTACGATTTCGTGAGTCATGTTAACATATGCCGCACTCTGCACTGTCCCAATCGCCTGTACTGAGTCACAGGGGACTCGCGTTACAGAATATGGCAATCCCTTTCTCTGATAGTGCAGCCATTGAAATTCATTTAGTTGTAACAATTCATTTTTTTTTAAATTGCATAGTATAGAGAGTAGTACATCTATCCTGTTCTTATATTCAGAACGTGTAAAGTTTTCTTTATTTTCTCGATGCTCACTTTACCAATAAAAACATTTATATATTACCCAGTGTTCAACCTCGCTAACAATCAGTGATTTATGTTTCACTGATGCTGATGAATCCTGACTAAGGCGATGCTGAACTTTGAATATCAATTCATAATTAGGCGGATTAAAAGGCTTTGAGGAAGAATATCTGGATTTCTTCCTGAAGCCAATTGAATATTCCACTCTCCCTATCACCCCATCTGATTTTATTCCAGTAGGTATATTTTATTACATAATATGGTACAGAAGATTTAAAAGATATATTGCTGGTATATAGATAGCATATACAGTTCATGAGGTTTGAGGGATAATTTTCAAGTATATATTGCTACGTGTTTATCACAGATTACAAAGCAGAAGTCTCATCCAGCTCCTCAGAGCTGAGGCGCCGGTATTTTTCGCACTTTATTCAGTACCGAGTGAAATTTATTGCAAGTTGCTAAGTGTGTACAACAAAATATTTCAAAATTATATCAAATATCCTCTAAACGAAGCAATAAGCACGATGTTTATTGAACACTAAACAGTATATTACAGTGTCACTAAGAGAGAGTCATCTGAAATTTATTTGACGTAGTTAGCCCTCTGAATAATAAACTTAAATGTTAAATAAAAAAAACATATGTATTTCTTTAGCTTGTAGCTGATATAACCTACTCGTAAAATGTCTCCTGGTTTCCTTTTAGAGTTGCAAGCGGGAGAAAATATATTAACGAAGAATAAATGATCACTTAACACTTTCAGTTGATCGAGAAAAGTTGTATCGAGTGAGGTGTTTAATATCACGCATGAGTAGTCTAATACACGGCTGGAGAAATGTATTGATTAAATAATTGAACCAGATACACGTGCAAGCAAGCGCACACTCACACACACACACACACACACACACACACACACACACACACACACACACACACACACACACACACACACACACACACACAGAACCATCCTCAAAACCAAACAACCTATCACACCATTCCAACACAAACAACACAAACAACACAAACAACAATCCATACTCACAGCTTCCACCCAACACCCAGCTATAGAATCCCACAGTATGCCACCAGGTCTCCCACCCTCACAGGCCCCCCCAAACTACAGTGTTGGAGAGGAAACTGAAGGTAAGGTACACAAACGCTGATAGAGTAACAAATAAGTGGGAGGAGTGGCACGAAAGAGTCAAAGAGGCATCACCGGACATCATAGATCTCACAGAAACCAAGCTTACAGGTATGATAACAGATGCCATCTTTCCAACGGGATACCAGATCCTGAGGAAAGACAGAGGGAACAGGGGGGGGGTGGAGGAGTGGTACTACTGATCAAAAACCGATGGAATTTTGATGAGCTGGAGAGAGGAGACAGCAGAGAAGCAAGTGATAACATAACAGGAATGCTTCACTCTGGAGCTCCCAAAGTGGTAATTGCAGTGATGAACAACCCACCACAGAACAGCAGGAGGCCAAGGCAAGAGTATGATGAGAGCAATAGAGTGACGGTTGACACACTGGCTGCAGTGGCCAGAAAAGCTCATGCATGCAAGGCAAAGCTCCTAATCATGGGTGACTTTAACCACAAGGAAATTGATTGGGAGAACTTGGAGCCACATGGGGCCCAAGATACATGGAGGGCTAAAATGATGGAGGTGGTACTGGAAAACTTCATGTACCAACACGTAAGGGACACTACAAGAGAGAGAGGAGAGGATGAACCAGCGAGACTGGACCTAGTATTCACCTTGAGTATTACAAAATATGGGGACAACACATATGAAAGACCCCTTGGGGCCAGCGATCATGTGGTTTTAAGCTTCGAATACACAGTAGAGCTACAAGTGGAGGGGGAAGCAGGAAGGTCAGGGCGAATGAAGCCAAACTACAAGAAAGGGGACTACACGGGAATGAGGAACTTCTTGAACTGGGTTCAGTGGGACAGAGAACTGGCAGGGAAGCCAGTTAATGAGATGATGGAATATGTAATAACAATGTGCAAGGAGGCTGAGGAGAGGTTCGTACCCAATGGTAACAGAAATAATGAAAAAGCCAGGATGAGCCCATGGTTCACCCAAAGGTGCAGGGAGGCAAAAACCAAGTGTGCTAGGGAATGGAAGAAATATAGAAGGCAAAGGACCCAGGAGAATAAGGAGAGCACTCGTAGAGCCAGAAATGAACATGCACATATAAGAAGGGAGGCCCAATGACAATATGAAAACGACATAGCAGCGAAAGCCAAATCTGACCCGAAGCTGTTATACAGCCACATAAGGAGGAAAACAAGAGTCAAGGACCAGGTAATCAGGCTAAGGAAGGAAGAAGGAGAGACAACAAGAAATGACCGTGAAGTATGTGAGGAACTCGACAAGAGATTCAAAGAAGTGTTCACAGAGGAGACAGAAGGGACTCCAGAAAGACGGAGAGGTGGGGTACACCACCACAGTGCACACAACCGAGAAAGAAGTGAAGAGGCTTCTGAGTGAACTAGATACCTCAAAGGCAATGGGGCCAGATAACATATTTCCATGGGTCCTGAGAGAGGGAGCAGAGGCACTATGTGTACCCCTAACAACAATATTCAATACATCTATCGAAACAGGGAGACTGCCTTAGGCATGGAAGACAGCAAATGTAGTCCCAATCTTTAAAACAGGAGACAGACATGAAGCACTAAACTACAGACCAGTGTCACTGATGTATAGTATGCAAAGTCATGGAGAAGATTATCAGGAGAAGAGTGGTGGAACACCTAGAAAGGAATGATCTCATCGACAGCAGCCAACATGGTTTCAGGGACGGGAAATCCTGTGTCACAAACCTACTGGAGTTCTATGACATGGTGACAGCAGTAAGAGAAGAGAGAGAGGATATGGGTGGATTGCATTTTTTTGGACTGCAAGAAAGCATTTGACACAGTTCCACACAAGAGACTAATGCAAAAACTGGAGGACCAAGCAGGGATAACAGGGAAGACACTACAATGGATCAGGGAATACTTGTCAGGAAGACAGCAGCGAGTCATGGTATGTGGCGAGGTGTCAGAGTGGGCACCTGTTACCAGCGGGGTCCCACAGGGGTCAGTCCTAGGACCCGTGCTGTTTCTGGTATTTGCGAACGACATGACGGAAGGAATAGACTCCGAAGTGTCCCTGTTTGCAGATGATGTGAAGTTGATGAAAAGAATTCATTCGATCGAAGACCAAGCAGAACTACAAAGGGATCTAGACAGGCTGCAGACCTGGTCCAGCAATTGGCTCCTGGAGTTCAACCCCACCAAGTGCAAAGTCATGAAGATTGGGGAAGGGCAAAGAAGACTGCAGGCTGAGTACAGTCTAGGGGGCCAGAGACTACAAACCTCACTCAAGGATAAAGATCTTGGGGTGAGTATAACACCAGGCACATCTCCTGAAGCGCTCATCAACCAAATAACTGCTGCAGCATATGGGCGCCTAGCAAACCTCAGAACAGCATTCCGACATCTTAATAAGGAATCGTTCAGGACCCTGTACATCGTGTACGTTAGGCCCATATTGGAGTATGCGGCACCAGTTTAGAACCCACACCTAGCCAAGCACGTAAAGAAACTAGAGAAGGTGCAAAGGTTTGCAACAAGACTAGTCCCAGAGCTAAGAGATATGTCCTACGAGGAGGGGTTAAGGGAAATCAACCTGACGACACTGAAGGACAGGAGAGATAGGGGGGGACAAGATAACGACATACAAAATACTGAGAGGAATTGACAAGGTGGACAAAGACAGGATGTTCCAGAGATGGGACACAGCAACAAGGGGACACAGTTGGAAGCTGAAGACACAGATGAATCACAGGGATGTTAGGAAGTATTTCTTCGGCAACAGAGTAGTCAGGATGTGGAATAGTTTGGGAAGCGATATAGTGGAGGCAGGATCCATACACAGCTTTAAGCAGAGGTATGATAAAGCTCACGGTTCAGGGAGATTGACCTAGTAGCGACCAGTGAAGAGGCGGGGCCAGGAGCTTGGACTCGACCCCTGCAACTTCAACTAGGTGAGTACACACACACAATGGGCCTGACGACACTGGAGGACAGGAGGATTAGGGGAGATATGACATATAAATTACTGCGAGGAATTGATAAGGTGGACAGAGACAGGATGTTCCAGAGATGGGACACAGAAATAAAGGGTCACAATTGGAAGTTGAAGACTCAGATGTGTCAAAGTAATGTTAGGAAGTATTTTTTTCAGATACAGAGTTGCCAGGAAGTGGAATAGTCTGGAAAGTGACATAGTGGAGGCAGGAACCATTTATATTTTTAAACAGGGAGATAGAGAACCTAGTAGCGATAACTCCTATAACTAGGAGTTATAACTCGACCCCTGCAACCATAATTAGGTGAGTAATTAGGTGAGTACATACACACACACACACACACACACACACACACTCATTAATCTCAGAACCAGGAATTATAAATCAGCTCCTGGAAAGGTAACTTGTCGAGTACCCTCGCACAAAAAAATTAAAAAAATTAGCGGTAGAGAATCTCTCTTGGGAACATGATGGACCAAACTGATACTGATTCCGTTTTTATAAGCAACTAAAAACATGCATATTATTAAAAAAATTTCATCGTTCACTTTGCAAGACTGTCTTTGTCATTCATGCTATGAGGGGTGAATAAGGGCTCGTGTTCCAGGGATTTGGAGCTACCATTCCTTGAACTGGACAGAATCTGATTACTGTTTATGCCCTATGCTCAGTATAACTCAGAGCTTTCAATTGTTAACAATAATAATAATACTAACAGGGGTGTTGATATGCTGCAGTTTTTTAACTGTAGTGTAGGTGTGTCTCTGGCAAGACAGTGATGGAGTGAATGATGGTGAAAGTGCTTCTTTCTCGGGCCACTCTGCCTTGGTGGGAAAACGGCCGATGTGTTAATAAAAAGTATAATAATAATAATGTATTATTATTATTATTATTATTATTATTATTATTATTATTATTATTATTATTATTATTATTATTATTATTATTATTATTATTGCTCTGAAACGTTGACAATATTTGGCTGTGTGATATCTAGTTGGTCACAGGTGGTTTAAAATCTATCTGCTGCACTAAGGTCATTAGGGCTGCGCGGTGACCTTTTCAGCACCAAACAAGAATTACCTTAATCCTTGAAATAGTAATTAAAGTAAATTCTCGGCATCTATACGCTGAGAGAAATACACCTCTCGGTGTATATATCCTGTGTGAAATCAGGAATATCTCTTCATGTATATAGCGTTGCTGTGTATGACACAAGTGCGCAGTCAGATATTCGCAAATTTTAATAACGTGAAAATATTCTTGTATGCGAGACAGCTGCAAAAAAAATGTTAATTATAAAATGTAATTAGAAATGTTGAAATGAATATACATTCACAAAAGCAAGAAATAATGTGGAAATACGTAAAGGAATGTGATATAAACTCTACTGACACTCATCCTTTGCCATGAGACTGAAAAATAATTTTGGTCTCATTTTAATATACATTTTCTGGAGGTAAATGCGTTGGTAAAATGTTATTAGCTGATTTCAGGGGACTTTTTTTTTTTTTTCATTCGTTTACGAAATATTTTTGTTTTTAGTAAAGCAGCTGGGGTTATGTACTGACTCTGGGAGTATTGCTCCTGTGTGTGTAATTATCGTATTTTCCGGCATGTAAGGCGCAAAACAGAAGTATCATAACAGTAAATCAGTTTACCTGGAGAGAGTTCCGGGGGTCAACGCCCCAGCAGCCCGGTCTGTGACCAGGCCTCCTCCAGTAATCATATTCAATGATTAATTACCCTCTTTAAACTAAGGCGTTACTCAAAGCCTACCCTTGATCCTGACCTTCAGCATATATGATGCAGGGTGATTTTTCCAAGTCTTTTGTGGGAAAAAAGGCGCGCCTTATATGCCGGAAAATATGGTACACTTGAGAATCTGAGAGCATTATCTCTATAAGTCGAATAATAATAATAATAATGTTCCGGCATCTTCACTAAGAGTTGTCATTCCCTAGATTTTCAGAACGAGGAAGTTAAGAGGAAAGACTAAATTACTGGCAAAATGTACTGAACCATTTTCTATTTTTTTTACGCTGACCTGGCTGAACCTCGAGTGTGTCCCTTCTGAAAGTGACACAGAAAAACTTGACCTAAAATGAAGCACAAAGTATATTATTATCAAGTTAGTAATAGAATGTTGAAGAACTGGTTTCTTAAACTAGTATTTTGTAGTCAACACGGGGAGTGGAGCGACTCAGGAGGCCACCAGGCTCTTTCCTAGGGTCACTTGTGGTGATGGGATGTGGTAATGATTGTGTTTGTCAGGAGACGACGATATAATTTCTTCTAGCGAGGCTCCGAGTCATGTGATGATCCGCTCATTAGGTGCTTTCTGATCATTTGACGAGGCCTTCCACTGGTTTAGCTGTCAACTCCTCAAAAATCACATCATAAGATGTGGTATTTGATGTGATTGTTTGCTGGCTATACAAGCTTTGTCCTCTCATCTCAGTGTCAAAAGGAATTACTGGTGCAAACACGCGCACAGACGTAGTACTTACTACGACACGCCCACACATATTTACGCACATGAAACAAAATGCGTATGCACATAAACACAAATTGCATTACACAAGCATACACATACAGATGCCATTGCACAATCATACACACATATTTCACAACACACGCATATAACACAACGCATGCACGCACAGACAGGCAGTTGCCAACACACATGTCTGCACACATATACGCATAAGACGAAACGCGCAAGCACATACACATGACACAACACACGCACATAACACAACTCATCACCGACCTCAGCTGTCAGCCACCTGACAGTCACCTGACAGCAGAGACTGGAAAATAGCTCAACTAAGACAGAAATGTTTGCACTAAGATATTTATACACAACCTAAGTGACTGAAGAGGATATTTCGGGTACTTAGAGAAAGAGAGTAAAAAACATGTAAAACCCATAGAAAAAGAGTAACTGAGTAATTACCATATTGCTGGAATACTATAGAATATAACAAGTTCTCTTTTAGACTCCATGACGAGGCATCAACAAGTAACTTCACAACAGTGCTAAATATAGCTGACTGGCCAACAGAATTTTCCACTGCCAATGGTATCGATGATTGGTAGACACATTTCTTAATAAATTACTTAGGCTACCAATATACAAACACTAAAACAGAAAAAAAAAGATCTTTGAACTATAGGACGGTATCATTGATTAGCGTATTTACATAGATACTAGAAAAGAAATTAAAAATGAGAGACGTAATGCATCTAGAACGACACAGACACATAAAAGACAAATATTTACATTTTGCAACTATTATTTAAGGAATTTCCTTGATTTCTAGGACAGAGTAACTGTAACATAATAAGCAAGACAGGAAAAGTAAGCAATATCATTCTAGACCTCCCCCCTAAAAAAAGAATATATTACAAAATACTACACAAATAGCTAATCTAGAAACATGAAAGAATGAAAACAGAGGAAAAATGCAAAGTGGACACATGAATACCAGGATGAGGTCAAAAGAAGGTCCACACTGAGAGAAGTAAATGGGCACTTGCTGTTTCTGATCAGCATGAACAGTCTCAAAAAGGAAACTGAATTCTTCGTATCACTTTTTTCGAACAATTTGAAACATGAAAGATAACCGGAGAGGACATGACGAGGCTTGACGAGGCTTGACGAGGCTTGACGAGGCTCTAAGATGAAGTAAACGTAGTCAGGAGATTTTTAAAACTATATGCTAGTAGATGCTAAGTAATTAGTGTTGTGGATGGTGATTGAGTGTATAACAGGAAACATGGGATCTAATACATTATAAACAGTACAGAAAATGCAAAGATTTAAGAGGAGACTAGTACCAGCACCGCCATTTTTGACTGAGAGGAGACACTTGAGAAGAGGGAGCTCAGAGAAATCATTTGCATACCTAAATACAATAAACTCATGGAATGAGATGAGCCTCAACCAGGAAACGTTAATTGCAGATGAGGCCGCAGATGTGCGAGGTTATGTATGTTGCACTAACGTGTGAAACTGCGAATTATGTGATGTCACGGTCACCCTTCAGTTATTACACGATATCCCTACGATAACCATTTATTCCATGAAATTCCTGAAACAAATGGTCAGAAATTTCATGCATTCCTTAGTTTGCTGCAGGATAAATCTTGGGTATGTAACCTAATCTACTCTGAGGAAGTGACACCGATTTACGCATATTTACTAAAATTTTCAGCGATTTCACGTAATTCTGGTTTCACATATTTATAAATTGTGATATATATATATATATATATATATATATATATATATATATATATATATATATATATATATATATATATATATATATATATATATATATATATATATATATATATATATATATATATATATATATATATATATATATATATATATATATATATATATATGATATATATATATACCTTGAGCTGCACATCTCTCATAGATATGTAATGAGATTTTAATTAGGTATGTAATTAGTTATTTAAAGACTAAAGTTTCCTTGACTGGTAGTTAATAGATTACTTGTAGTCATAATTTAACTTTTTGGAGTTGATAGGCTTTAAACCCAATTACCTAACTAAAAACAATAACTTTCGACTTATTTGGGAGTAAATGTAATTAACTAGGTGAAGAATTAATTGAAACAAATACCGTAGTTTAACGAATATGTGTAACAAGATCCTGTAAAGCCAGTCCTAACTGGGCAGGTTTTAATCTTTCCAAAGTGAGAGTTGGGTTATATGGAGTCGAAAATATCTATTAAAGCTAAAAGTAAAAATTCCTGATAGTATTAAGAATGGTATAAACCTTGGTAATAAATAATGATAAGTTGGTTTAGAAAAACACGTAAGCAAACACTAGGACATATTTATTAGACAATGAAGTTTTCAAGGTTCCAGGACCGAAACTTTTTCTAATAAATATATGTCCTAGTGTTTTCTTACGCGTTTTTTAAACCACAGTGGTGTTTAACAGTGATATTTAACACATTTGAAGAAGGCTAAGTACCAGACAACTGGCAAATATTACCCAGTAATCATAAAAGTAGGAAATACATGCGCTGTCAACACTCAACCCATTCTCTAATATAATTTAAAAAAAAAATACTGTTTTTTTTTTTTTTGGGGGGGGGGGGGACAAGAGGGTATATTGTCGGGAAGACAACTATGGGACGGGACATAAACATTGATTTCGCAGCAAATGATCATGCTTAAAAGTTTCTTATAGAATTCATAAATTATTTGTTCAAAAACTGAAACGAGAGGATCTTATTAGATAGATTCTACTCAAATTTCCAGAAATTTGGAAATATTAGTGGCGAAAATAAAGGCACATGATAGAGGAAACAAAATAAACTTTGGCCTTGATAAAACGACTCGGTAGCAGGTTATAACGCGGAATATTTAATCATATTTTCTATCGTTTTACTTAGATATTCACTGGAGAATTGATTTGCAGACGTCTAGAACTACAGACATTGAGCTAGGTTGCACAGTGTACAGTACTGAAGGGCGAAGAGTCTGAGTTGATGTATATAACACGCTCTGTTCTTTCCGAATTAGTCTTTTTCACAATTTAAAAAAAAAAGACACTGAAACGAGACCTAAAATAACAAAATTCGCTGATGCGGTGAAATTAGGAAAAAAAAAATCAAAGTTTTCAGAGATACAATGATAAATTTACTAAGTTGTTGATGACTTGGATGTTAAGTTTCAAGGCTAACATTTGCAAAGTAATACATTTTATCAATTCTTATCTCAAACATGAGTAGGAAATATTCAGATAAGCAATGATCTTAAGCATGTTAAACAATGTCCATCTTCCATCAGTAATGCCACAAGTATGCTAAGTGTCATAGTTAGAAATTTATAATACAAGAAACTTGACATGAGAGTGCAACGGAGAAGTGTAGTAGCAGCAGCAGCAACACACAGCAGGAGGCATTCTTGAGCTTCCCCAGCCCTCGGGCTTAATGCCCAAAGCTGGGGTGTGACTCCAAAAGGATCCTGTAGTGCTTATTGCCTTTGCACCTCCTGACATCGTCTGCTGTTATGCAGCTATCACACACTTCGAGCCCAATGGGGGCGGGGTTTGTGGCAGCCCAAAGTGCCTAGCTTCTCCCTACGAGCCCCGTGGGAGTGGGAAATGCGGCTAGGCCTGGGGACAGCTAGTCCCAAAAGATGAGGCGGTACTCGTACCTCCTCCCATGGTAGACATTGGTCTGAGACTCCCACGATAGAGAGCCAAGGCCGGGCCACCTCTTTGAAAAGGCCCGGGGCGGGCGATCATACCAGCGAATCCAGAACAGAATAGAAGATACTTAAAGCAATCTTGGCTTTCTGTAACGCACTTTTTGATGATTCTGTTAAATTTTCGACCCCTGAATTATATAAAAGGCGGAGACATTAAATTTTCGACCCCTGAATTATATAAAAGGCGGAGACAAACTTAAATGGATGCCGGGAAGGGTATAATAGCTTGCATCTTATCAAGAAACAAACTGAATGGAGATATATTAACTTCACTTAATCTCTTCTTACTGACCAATAGTAGACTACGAGATCTCATTCAAGCATTGGAAATACTGATATACTGTATACTCTAAAGCATGAATGATAATTTGGAGTACAGTGTGAATTCATCAGAAACTATATTATAAATCTCGGCGGTAAGAGCTGCAACAAACGCGTGGGTTATTTTATTTTTGTAAGCAAAATTTTAGATAACTGGAATCGAATACTCACTAAAGTTGTCAATGCAAAAACAGAGAAAGACTAATGCAAACCAGAACGTTCAGATTATCATAGGTTACACTGGTCATACTGACCGAAAATAGCGACATTCTTGTAACTCCTGTCTAAAAGTTGGGGTGCTGTTATCCTAGCCACCCTTGACTACATTAACGAAATGTTCGATCTTATCAACCAAACCGTCATCTATTAACACATTACTGAGCAACAACTGAAAGAATACACTAAGATCTTCCTGCAAGAGGCGTGCGCTTTCTTCATAGAACAAAAAAGAAAAAGCTTCTCCCTGGGCAAACTAGACCTGGAAAACTCGACCGGTTTCCCAAAATGCATAAACCAGGGATTCACATGGGACGTCTTACCACAGGCAAGGTAGTGCCCCACACAGACTCACTTGCCACCTGGCTTTGTCCAACCTCCCGAGTACCATCGGTCCCGCCAGTCTCAGATACTCAGGAGATTTACTGAGCCACATCCTCAACATTAATACGAGAAACAAATATATTCATCTTTAAATGTAAGTTTACTTTTATCAATGTTCCTATTAACTCCACCATTGATATTCTCTACAGAAAACTTTCTGATGAACACATGATTGATGAGTAAGACATGTACAACAGGTATCTTTATTCTGAAACGTTTCTCCTACATAGTAAGCTTCTTCAGTCGAATACAGAGGCAGCAGAAGCAGTAGAGATGTAAAGACGATGTAGTCAGTCACCCTCGAAGACGTAGTTTTGAGGTGGTCAGTCCCTCAGCCTGGAGAAGATTCTGTTCCATAATCTGGAACAAAGTGAAACTGAGGTAAGGGATGGTTTTGAAAGGGACCTACCCAGTGAGTTTGCTACACTGCCTCTATATAATTACATTCTTATTGCTACTAGGCTGAGGGACTGACCACCTCAAAACTACGTCTTCGAGAAGTGATGGACTGATTACATCGTCTTTACATCTTTGCTGCTTCTGCTACCTCCCCTGTGTAGGCGAAACGTTTCAGAATAGACACCTAATTGTTGCAAATGTGTCTTATTTATTAAATTGTTGGTATTATATACCATTATTATATGAAACACATTCTTCCATTGCCACAAATGGACTTCATATCCGTGGTGAAACTTGGTGTCAGTTTCGACTCTCAGATTTGAAGACAAGTTTTTTAAATAGTGCATTAACATGAAAATGAGCAGTCCTCTAAGGGGTGCCCAGACAACCCTATTTATGAAGAATCTGGAGGTTGAAGGATTCCACTCCATTACTTCGAACGCCATCACAGTGTTCTGGCACGTTGATAATATTCTAGTCTATATCTCGGGCATCTGATCACAAGTGAGCTCCTGCAGAAAATCAGATACATGAAGTTTTCCTCAAGTTTACATCTGAACTCGAAGCTGATGATAAGTATTTCTTCCCTGACAGTCTTTTTCTGCGACCACCAAGGCTAATAAGTAGCGTGCTGACAAAAGCGACCTCACTCACTTCATTTTCACTCCATGGCATCCATACCAATTGCCAGGTGGGCATTCGATTCTTACAAAAGATTCTGTTCATGTACAACCGTGAATTTTTGAAAGAAGAATGTGAATACATTGTACAAACAGTTACTCGTGTACACAAACCATCGACCGTGAGATGTTAGTCAAAAATTTAATATTACCCTTCAGTGTCGTAGCGGTATTACCAGGGGCAATATCTAAACAGCCACTATTACCACCGTTTCGGCTGAAGACCTCCCAAGTAAAATTCCCACTCGATACTCCATCTACAAAAGTAGGCGCCTACACCATCCCCTGTGGGCAGTGTGACAAAGTCTACATGGGAATGACCGGGAGAAGCATGTTGACTATAATTTATGTGCATACACAGAAACATTGAAGGTACTTCGAGTACTGGAAAGACGCTTAACTGCTCTAGAGGGAACCCAGTTTGAAGCAACAACATTACCTTGAAGCATCATTCATTGCTACCTCCATACCATGCTTCGAAAAATTGCCATTTGTAAAATTTCCACAACCTTGGCACATGTAATCTTAGAAAATGCTTAGAAAATGCAGGCTTACTGGCCCATACTAGACGACAAACAGTGGTAGTAGTCACCAGTTTTCATACAGTGGTATGAGTCACCAGTTTTCATACAGTGGTATGAGTCACCAGTTTCCATTGGTGACTCATACCACTGTTTCAACTCAACTGTCTGTTGCATATAAGCCCCTTATCTGCGCATTTGCTCTGTTTTTATCAAGACAGATGGACTGAACACATCGACTTCAGGCTGAGAGATTAATTACCTCAGTCTCCTCATCTTCCACCTTTCTGTATTGGACTGAAGAAACCACAAGCTGGCGAAACGTTTCCAGAATGAATATACCCAGATGTTCAAGAAGTGTCTCATTTATTAGATTTGATGTGGTTCTCAGTTCTTATGTTCTTACTTCTTCTAGTGATCTCGTGTCCTGTGACACCATTCTCACACTTTAACATCACATTCTTTGCAACTGTAGAGCTAGACACAAACACCAGAGTGAGGAGACTATCCATCTCATATCTATATTTCCACTACTTATGATGTCATCACTGTATTTCGACTGAAAAAGCAAGTTTAATATGCGAAACGTTTCATGTATAAAAATTCCAGATTCTTGCACACTTGTCTACTTTTCGGTATTGTATACGTCAACATACTGCACATAAATCCTCCTTTTCAGTGGCGTGTACCAATAAGAAGTTCAACCCTTCAGAATTACAATATATCTATGTTACGTTAACACGTTTTTAATTACATAATAACCACTGTGAATAAAATAGTGCACGATTCACGAAATCGTAATGGCAAACAATAGTGCATATTGTGACATCACCTGTTTACTGTGATCTTATTTATGTCACAGTAAAAAAAAAAGTCGTGAAGTGAAATATAGAAGCTGCAATGATGGTGGTAAAATTATTAACAATATGTTGGGTTAAAGAAAGCAAGTGCAACTAACGTGACATTTTATTGTTGCAACGTTTCGCAATAAAATGTTGCATTATTTGCACTTGCGTACTTTTATCTCAAATATACACTGAAGCAGCGTTTGTATCTTACAAAGTTGTTCCACAAATACACAACATGCGATCTTCTGTAACTTCCTCTGCCTTCTTGTAGGGTAAATGATATGTCAAGGTCAGACATGAAATGAGATGATCAAATTATATAATCAATTTTTTTTCTAAATCCATGTAAATAAGCTTTAGATCAAACTAATTTGCTGGGAAAAGTAATCTTATATTGTAGATTTTACTCAGTAAACAGCAACATTACCAAATCTTGCATAAATCTTAACTTTTTTTTTTCGAGTCACTAAGATTTTGCATTTAAGGATTGTGGCGGTGTGTGAGAAATTGAGAAATACATTTGACTTACAGAGGTGCTATATATGGTTAAGTCGTTTTAATTTTCCGGTTTTTTTCCCGTTACCAGACAATGAATAAGCAGATGGAAAATATTTTAAACAATATGGGTTGCACCGAGTACTTCATTTTCACTAGAGGCGCATCACAACCGCACATCCTGCGATCCATCCATGATCAGCTAAAAGACTGATAGCTAACTGCCGCCAGTATTCTGTAGGTGTCGAGTCACCCACCTGCATTCGATGATAAAGTCGACTACCAATTGCAAAAAGATAATTCAGGGTGAGGAAATGAACTTCAGGTTAGTTGACCTTGTAATCAGGCGCAGCCCCCTCGCTGCTTTAGGTTAGTTGACCTTGTAACCAGGCGCAGCCCTTCGCTACTTTAGGTTAGTTGACCTTGTAACCAGGCGCAGCCCCTCGCTGCTTTAGGTTAGTTGACCTTGTAACCAGGCGCAGCCCCTCGCTGCTTTAGGTTAGTTGACCTTGTAATCAGGCGCAGCCCCTCGCTACTTTAGGTTAGTTGACCTTGTAACCAGGCGCAGCCCCTCGCTGCTTTAGGTTAGTTGACCTTGTAACCAGGCGCAGCCCCTCGCTACTTCAGGTTAGTTGACCTTGTAACCAGGCGCAGCCCTTCGCTGCTTTAGGTTAGTTGACCTTGTAATCAGGCGCAGCCCCTCGCTACTTTAGGTTAGTTGACCTTGAAACCAGGCGCAGCCCCTCGCTACTTCAGGTTAGTTGACCTTGTAACCAGGCACAACCCCTCGCTACTTCAGGTTAGTTGACCTTGTAACCAGGCACAACCCCTCGCTACTTCAGGTTAGTTGACCTTGTAACCAGGCACAACCCCTCGCTACTTCAGGTTAGTTGACCTTGTAACCAGGCACAACCCCTCGCTACTTCAGGTTAGTTGACCTTGTAACCAGGCACAACCCCTCGCTACTTCAGGTTAGTTGACCTTGTAACCAGGCACAACCCCTCGCTACTTCAGGTTAGTTGACCTTGTAACCAGGCACAACCCCTCGCTACTTCAGGTTAGTTGACCTTGTAACCAGGCACAACCCCTCGCTACTTCAGGTTAGTTGACCTTGTAACCAGGCGCAGCCCTTCGCTACTTTAGGTTAGTTGACCTTGTAACCAGGCGCAGCCCCTCGCTACTTCAGGTGAATCAACACCTGGAGATAAGGTATCTGCTAAGCCTATTGCATATACTGCAAATAAGTGTATATAATTTTGGTGGTGGGAATATACAGGTATTCAAAAATAACCTCTGATATACTTAAGTGATTGATCGCTTCCTTACTGCTACCATATATCTACTGCTAGGTACCACAGGTACTGTCAGATGGCTAGGTACCATAGGCCATCTGATAGCACCTCTTCTCATAATAAACAGTAAGAATTATGATAACATAAATGAAAGTGAACCCAGATTTAAGAGACAAAAAGAAAATATTTTACCGACTTTATGCAGAGATGTGTGTGTTTATTCCTCGCTAGTTCGCTGCAACCAAGTCACGACCACAGGAATTCACATAATTTATGGGTGTTACTTTGCAAACTCTTATTCCTTCCAGTTTTACTGGTAGTGCTGCACGATACCCGTGTTGATCTTGCAGTGACTGATTTACTAAATACTTGTCTCAGAAGTTTAATGATACTTAGCCAAATTAACACCTGATTCGGTAATCTGGATTTAAGATTCTTACAGCTTTTACAGTCACCATCACTTTGTGAGATTGGTAAAAAAAAATTACAGCCTTTTTTATTTTCTGTTTTGTAACTATAAAAATTTCTTATATTCTTTGTCACTGGAATGTTAACAGAAGAATTCAGCTAAAATAAATCAAAATCCTAATGCCAGTCACCTGGAGTTTACCTGGAGAAGGTTTCGGGGGTCAACGCCCCCCGCTGCCCGGTCTGAGAGCAGGCCTCATGGTGGATCAGGGTCTGATCAACCAGGCTGTTACTGCTGGCCGCACACAAACTGACGTACGAACCACAGCCCAGTTGGTCAGGTACTGACTTTAGGTGCCTGTCCAGTGCCTTCTTGAAGAGAGTCAGGGGTCTATTGGTAATCCCCCTTATGTATGCTGGGAAGCAGTTGAACAGTCTTGGGCCCCGGATGCTTATTATGTTGTCTCTCAATGTACTCGTGGCGTCCCTGCTTTTCATCGGGGGAATGTTGCATCTCCTGCCGAGTCTTTCGGTTTCATAGTGATTTTCATGTGCAGGTTTGGTACCAATCCCTCCAGCATTAACACGTCTATCTTCTATATTGTAAGTAATGTAAAATTAGAAAGTTGAAAATACAATGAATAAAAAAAACAAAAGGAATAATATTAGAATGGACAAGATAAGCAGTGGTGTGTTCTGTCAGGTACGAGGATGTGACCAAAACAGGGATTTTGACAATTGGAAACGGATATTTAATCCTGATAATGCATAAAGAGACAAGTTAATTCAAACCCTATTGTGTCAATAACTTGTTTGAGGGACAATTTAATGTTCAGCGCGATAATGTTCAATACGATACTGTTCAACGCAATAATTTTCATCTCGATAATTTGAGTTCTTCCTTACTTGACCAGTTTTACCTATTCGGCATGACATATATGTATATACGTATATATATCGTGAGCATGAATGGAATATAATAACGAGAAGATGTAAAATTAGACACATATGCAACATCTGGGTATCGTTTTTGGAGACGCAACATTATATATATATATATATATATATATATATATATATATATATATATATATATATATATATATATATATATATATATATATATATATATACATACATATATATATATATATATATATATATATATATATATATATATATATATATATATATATATATAAAATATATATATATATATATATATATATATATATATATATATATATATATATATATATATATATATATATATATATATATATATATATATATATATATATATATATTTATTTCACCATACAGTGGCTTTATCAATGCAAAATCAGATACTGCAAAAAAAAAAACTTGTCTAATGTATCTTAAATTCTTTCAAAATTTAATTAATTATAAATGAATCCAATTTGTATAACCCAAAAGCAAGATTCATATTATTTTCAAAAGTATATTTTTTATGAACTATAGATTCAATTCTATCTAGGTAGTAGGTTGGTAGACAGCAACCACCCAGGGAGGTACTACCGTCCTGCCAAGTGAGTGTACAACAAAAGCCTGTAATTGTTTTACATGATGGTAGGATTGCTGGTGTCTTTTTTTCTGTCTCATAAACATGCAAGATTTCAGGTACGTTTTGCTACTTCTACTTACACTTAGGTCACACTACACATACATGTACAAGCATATATATACACACCCCTCTGGGTTTTCTTCTATTTTCTTTCTAGTTCTTGTTCTTGTTTATTTCCTCTTATCTCCATGGGGAAGTGGAACAGAATTCTTCCTCTGTAAGCCATGCGTGTCGTAAGAGGCGACTAAAATGCCGGGAGCAAGGGGCTAGTAACCCCTTCTCCTGTATATATTACTAAATTTAAAAGGCGCAACTTTTGTTTTTTCTTTTGGGATACGGCTGGTGCGTTGAAAGAATATATATATATATATATATATATATATATATATATATATATATATATATATATATATATATATATATATTATACACACACACACACAACAGCTATAACCTCATCATCATTACTTTAATTGCAACAGTTAGTGAGGTCTGTGTTACACTTGGCCCTGGGTGGTGAGCCTGAGAATGTGTGTAATAGCCAGTCACCTGGGGCTCCGGTCACCTCCACTGCCAGCTGTCAACGTGGTCTTGACCAACACACTAATGAGTCACGCTAACAATATAACCAGTTATGGTTCATTGTGTAACTTTCAACATGATTGTTTCTCTCTGTGTATACACTGTTCTTGTTTACATTTTGTGATTTTTACGTCTCCATTGCCTTATTTCTACTGTTTACTGTTACTTATTTTTTTCTCTTTCTATCTGTTCTATATTATCACCGTTTTGATGTTGCTCTCTTCAGTCTGTTATGATAGTAATCGTATTAAAATCCTGCTCAAGTCTGGAACGATGGGTGCCTTGCGGAAACCAGGAGTTACAACTCAACCCCTTCAAGTGTAGTGATTGCGATGGGTTGCATATAGCATCGTGAGATCTATAATTATAAGTGTTTCATTATGTCCTGAGATCTATAACGGTGGATGCCACTTTATCATCTAAGGCACATAATGATGTGTGTCTTTTAATTTTCTCCTTAGCTTAATGTTGATGTCTTATCATTAACGCCCGTGGCCTATAATTATGTGTGTTATCGTTATCTCCTGAGGTCTATAATATCTTCTAATCTCTTAAAGTCTATAATGTGTTATCATTATCTCTCTAGGTCCACAATAATGTATTACCATTATTCCCTGAGGTTTATAATAATACGAATTATCATTATCTCCTGCGGACTACAATACAGGAAGTATTACCATCAACTCTAGAAATCTACAAATATATGTGATAGACATATTTATAATCTTTTGGTTTACCCTTTTGTGTACAAAGAATTTAGCTGAAATTTTCAGTATCTTTGTTTCACTGCACTGTGCATTGTTTTAAATATATTGGGCCCAATAAAAAAAATTAATTGATCTCTTGCAACAGCAATGAATGACTCTCACGAGTTCAGTGGTTTTTATGAAGATAATAATCAAAATTATTATAAAAATGAGCAAAATAATGTTGTTATTATTGGTAATAATAGATTCATCCGTTGATAAATGAGTAATGCTAATTTGTGAAAAGAATAAGGGGGGATGTGTCATTATTGTGTGATTATTGCAGAAAAGATGAAGAACAGTTGGGAAGAACAATGTGAATGGGAGGTTAATCTGGTGTGCACGACTCTGCAATGTTTACAAGTGACCACTGTGATAACTACAGCTTCGTGACTGCAGCTGGACTCACTGAAGGACGTTCCAGGTCTGACATGGCTATTCTGGATAATGGAACAGAAACGGTTAATGACCGTCATTTAAGAATAATTGGGATTATATTTTATGACTTGTACAACGTTTTACCAATGAGGTTTTATTTTTTATTTTTTTTTTAGTGATATATATTTTTGTGTGCTTTGTGAGTTGTGTTTCAAGAGGTTGATTTTCAGCTTCCTGGCTCCTGTTGATGAGTACTCTGGATCCAAGGATCTGGGGCTACCCTTCACTTCCATGGATCAACTCTCAATTCCTCTCGTTTCCAAGGAGCTCCTTGGTTTCCCTCGGACTTTAAGCTTCAACATAAATATATATTTATAATAAGATCCTGGGTCCGCCTATTCACCTACATACGTCATGCAGTGCTGCTTCAAGTCTAGTTTACCCCTGAAGCTGTGATTGGAGTTTGTCCCAAGCACTTTCTAATTTATCTTGTTCCAATTTGTTACCTTGCTTACGTATTGGTGAGTACACACAGACATACACAACGTCATGCACAATGTCTGTATGTGTGTGTACTCACCTATATGTGGTTGCAGTGACTGGGTTTCAGTTCCAGGTCCTTGCCACTTCGCTGGCCGCTATTGGTTTCACTCTCTTCTGGTTTCGAGAGTTTCATCGTAGCTCTTCAGGCTATGGAAGGACTTTGTCTATGACTTCCCTTTCCCAGTCGTTCCATTTCCTGACCGCTCTAGGATTGGAAAAATATTGTCCAACATCCATGTGACTCATCTGTGTTTTCAACTTCCACATGTGCATTAATGTTCCTCTTTCTCACGTCTCAAACAATTCCTGTCGACCTCCTCAGTATCCCTCAGTATTTTGCACGTTATCACATCACCCCTGATCCATTTAGTCCTCTAATGTAATCAGGCCTAGCTCTCATAATTTGTCCTCATGGCTCATACCCCGTAGCTCCGGCACTATTCTCGTCACAAACGTAAGCTCCACGATATCTAGTTTGTTGACATACTTGATCAGGTGTGAGTTATCTACTGGTGCTGCATACGGCAGTATGAGCCAAAAACATACTTTCTTCAGCCTGCTCAAGTTGAAGAATGTTTATGTAAGACATGCCAGTTGCGCATTTGGTGCTGAAGTTAAACTGTTGATGTTCGCCCCAGGCGATATGCAGCAGGCAGGGAAGAGACACACAAGCACTGACCTAACTGGCGACAACTGCATGTCCTCCAAAATTTTACAAAATTCCCATATTATTGAAACTGAGTCCGGGAACTTCCAAATCCTGACTGTGCACGGATACCAGTTTGAGACAGATCGAGAGTTAGACCTGAATCATACTGACAATCTTATGACACAACCACAAAGTGACCAAAACCACTAATTCTCAATCGTTCTCTGAGAATGTAGTTCCACAGAGAACACGAAACATGTCTCAGCTTAGCGAAGAGATCTTACTCTACCAGAAAATGAGTCTTCATCACAAGAGTAAAGGAGAACCCAGCTCTTGCTGATGTTGTGGGAATGAGTTGTTGCCTCACCAGAGGCTGGCGAGAAAGTGTTTGCTGTAGCGGGCTGGTCATTAGGTTGTCCAGCCGTTGACAACGTTCCCAGCATGCACTTGAAGTAGCAAATGAGGAAACAAGCTATGTGCCGTAGAGACAGCCGATAAGAACCTCGTATCAGCCAGCATAAAAAGTGTAGTAAGAACATTCTACCTAACCTTGTGGCAAATTATTAAAATATATATTACTGTAAAACTTATCTGGTGGTTCAGTTTGTATAAGGAAATGCCTAAAAGTAGCCTCACCCAGATATATTTTATGTGCCATACACACAAAAAAATGCGTATTGCGTCCTTATCACTAAAGATGAGGTAATGCAGAATATCTTCTCAAGTACACACTGTGCAGTACAAAGTTAACGCATTTCCTGATAAGTATGTGCCAATATGGTGATTCCTATGGGTCCATGATAATGGTGATGGCGGCACAAGTACAGAAGCTTGCAGTTCATAGTGGCTGACTGATCGCGTCTCTCTAGCACAGTAAGTTTTATAGAAGTGGTGGAATGTAGAGTCTTGAGTGGTAGAAAGGTATGTAATAAGGTGCCAGCAAGAGATGCAGCTACGAGATGTTTGAGGCAGTGCCAGGTACCTCTCACTCACATGCACTCTGCCCCAGGTTCGGACTCATGGAGCTCCGTGTTCATAAAGAACTGCAAGATGCCACCATCATGTGCTATTAACATCCTATGGAGAGGGAGCATGGACACAGGGGTCATCCCACACTCACTAAAAGCAACAGATATACCCCCTCTCTACAAAAGTGGCAGTAAAGCAATTGCAAAGAGCTACTGACCGATAGCACTAACACCCCATATCATAAAAATCTTTGAAAGGGTTCTAAAAAGCAAGATAACTAACCACCTAGATACCCATCAACTACAGGGTTTAGAGCAGGTCCATCCTGCCTGTCCCAGCTACTGGACCACTATGACAAGGTCCTGGATGCTATAGAGGATAAACAAAATGCAGATATAGTATATATAGTATACACAGACTGCGAAAGCCTTCGACAATTGCGACCACGGTGTAACAGCGCACAAAATACGTGATAAAGGAATAACAGGAAAAGTTGGTAGATGGATCTATAACTTCCTAAGAAATAGAACACAAAGAGTAATAGTAAATAGAGTAAAGTCTGAGGCAGGTACAGTGAAAAGCTCTGTTCCATATGGAACAGTACTCGCTCCCATCCTATTCCTTATCCTCATACTCAGAAATATCAGTTGCCATACGAGGCCAAAAGTATTTCAATCTGGCTTGTTTTACTGAACGATCCATACCAGGGTGTGCAACACCTGGTACATCGTGAACTAGCTGTAAGGCTACATTCACTAGTGACTGTGGAATTACTAACTGGTATACTCTTCTGCTAGGAGTACCCAACTCGGCTGTTCGATACAGTAATTCTTGGTTCATGACAAAGTCATTGATGGGTGCTGGTGGCTTCACAGTCAGAATAAGATCTTCCTGGAGCAGGAATCGAATCACACCAGACCACATGGGATCTGTTCATTGAGCATTCTTTACATCTTCAGCACTAAATGGAGGGTCTGCAGTTACTATACTAACATGTCGCGATAAGGCATCTGCGACTACATTTGACTTGCCAGGTAAATGCTCAAAGGTGGGATTGAACTCTTGGATAGTCAAGGTCCATCTGGCTAACCTTCCAGTAGGTTGTTTGTTCTGGAATAAGGGAATCAGTGGAGCATGGTCTGTCAAGACATGAACAGAGTACTGATGAATAAAGTCTCGGAAGTGCTTTAAAGACCATACTATTGCTAAAGCTTCTTGCTCAGTTACTGTATAATTACGTTCAGCCTTCGTAAGGACTCGGCTAGCAAATGCAACTGCGTTGTACTTGCCATCGGTCTTCTGAGCTAGTACGGCACCTATGCCAATTGAACTAGCATCAGTTGTCAGATAGAAGGGCTTAGAAAAATCTGGAAATTTCAATATTGGAGCAGATGTTAGCTTTTCTTTTAGAGTTTGGAATGCTCTTTCTTGACGGAAGGTCCAAACAAAAGGAGCATCTTTCTTAAGCAACTCAGTTAGAGGAGCAGCTATGGAAGAAAAATTGGCAATGAAAGATCTATAAAAACCTGCTAAGCCCACAAAGGATCTTATGGCATCAGCAGTTTTGGGAGTTGGAAAATTTAGTACTGCAGTTACTTTACTTTGGTCAGTCGTAACCCCTCTAGGAGTGACTACGTGACCAAGAAACTTAATTTCTGATCTGAAAAATTGACATTTAGACAGTTTGATCTTTAAATTGGCTTCTTCAAGCTTACCAAGTACTACATCAAGTCTTTTCAAGTGTGTATCCACGTCTTTAGACATGACGATTACGTCATCTAAGTACACCATAAGTGCATTACCTATGAGACCTCTAAAGATATTAGTCATGAGCCTTGAGAACGTGATAGGGGAAGATCGTAATCCAAACACCATACAGAGGAAGTGATAATGACCTGTAGGAGTGGAGAATGCAGTTAGCTCTTGGCTGTCCTCGTGAAGAGGGACTTGCCAAAACCCTTGTAACAAATCTAGGGTTGAAAAGACTTTGTTATCTCCAATGTTACGTAAAAGATCACCCAGTACAGGAAGTGGGAAGCGATCTGGAATGGTTTTCGCGTCTAACTTCCTAAAGTCAATCACTGGGCGCCAAGTACCATCCTTCTTAGGTACTAGTATCAAGGGTGCATTCCAAGGGGAATTGCTAGGTGCAATAACTCCATCATCAAGCATTTGATTGATCAATTCTTCTGCGACAGCAACTTGTGAATGAGGCATTCTGTACGCAGGTATGTAGATAGGTCTAGTACCAGGTTCAAGTGGAATACGATGGGACAATAAGTTCGTTATACCCATCTTCTCACCTGGTAAAGCAATGGCTTTACGACGTTTGTTCAACAGAGTCAACAAACGCTTGACTTCATCTGGGAAGTCAGTGGGAGCTAAGTCTTTCTCCTCAACTGGTGGAACAGATTGATCCAGTGAAGTGGATGAGGTCTCCCCGGCAGAAATAGCACCGACCCACTGGTCAGGTGACAACTCATCCTCTACCTGAACAGGGTAAGGATAGTGAACAAGGTCAACAAGATTGGTATTTGCTCTGAGGCGAACACTGTGACCAGAAGTGTTGGCCAGGAAGAAATGGATCTTACTATCTCTTACAACATGTAAGGATGGTTCAACATATAGACCTTTTACTTTGCAGGAATCACTGTCAACTAGGACGTTATCACCATCTGGAACACTAGGAACAACTACAGACACTCTAGTGAGAGCACTAGCCGCAAAAGAGACGTCTTTCTGCAGACGGCATGTGACATCAACAAGAGATGGCATTACTAGTTGCAAGTAATTGTTTTCCGACAAGGCGTCCCCTGTGGAGAAACTACTACTCGAACTAGCAGTCATTGCAGGGATAGGTTGTGCACTCAAGGCAATCTGAGTGTCCTCGGACACTTGAGGCATCGGACTATCCTGCAAGTCTGAAGGTATAGGTGGAACACTGATGGGAGTGACAGAATTACCAGTGCCTGACCGCTTAGGTACGCTACTGGAGAATGCATTAGCTTGTAAGGACTTAATCCGTACATCATACTCTCCAGCAGTATAACAGATTTCTGATCCAAGCTGGTAACCCCAGAATGGAACGATCAAGTCGTCAATTTGGGCATGCCATCGATAAGGGTCGAGCACTATGCGTAAGTCTCGCATGGAAGCAAAGCCCAGTAGAAGGTCACCAGGGAAAGTAATCTGGTCGACAACAAGGAAGGAAGCAGTGAAGTCTCTACCTTGGATAGAAAAGGTTAGGGAAGTCCGACCTCGGACACGCAGGTGAGAACCAGCTACTCCACTAAGGGAGGACACATGAGTCGGTTCTACGAGAAGGACATGTCGTAACTGCTTATCCTTAAACAAAGTAGACCTAATAATATTGACTTGCGCACCAGAGTCCATGAACAAATGAACGGGCGCATTATAAACAGATGCTTGCACTATAGGGCCTATGGTTGCATTGGAAGTTATGTGCAAACAAAAAAGGTGGATTGTCATCAGAAAAGACTTGTTCTACTTCATCCCCAAAATCATCTATGTCAGAGACATGTGAAGCAACATCATCAGCAGGGTTGTCATTCTCGAGACTGCTTAAGGCTTCAAAGGAATTGTGAACGGGGATGGTGTACTCATTATCACCTACTGTCACCATGGGACGGTTTGACTGGGGCGCTCGAATTCCCCCGAATGGGAAGAACGAGCCTGGTTCTGGTTAGTTTGAGAATTGGAAGAATGAGCCTGGTTCTGGTTATTTTGAGAACCACGATATCTGTTTCCTCTACGGGTTCTGCGGTTGGAACGGCCAAAGAAAGACCTAGAGTACTGAAGGTTATATAGAGCATTGCACTCAGATGTGTCATGTCCATGTATTCTATGATAAGTACAGTAGGGAAGATCTGGGTACTCATCATCAGTACGACGTCTCTTAGGGTAACTATCAGGACAATTAATTGCAATATGGCCACGGAAACCACAGTTGTAACAATTCCGCCGACTATGGTTACTGAATGTACTATGAATACTACGAGGTGTATAACGACTCTGTACACTGGTTCTTGGTGATCTCTGAGATGGTTGACGACCACGATTTGTCTCTGTGGCGCAAACAAGAGGTGGTGCAGACTGAGGCATATGTGTGACATTACTTTTGATACATGGGAAAGTACCCTGAGGGCACAAGGAACGTACATGATTTAAGGCTGTAAGTGGTTCCATCGTCACAGTTGGAGGATGAGCCTCATAAGCACACACAGAAGCAGGTGGCATTAGTTCTTTAATTGCTCCAAAAGCTGCCATTTTAGCAAACGATGCTGTGGATGGTTTATCCTCGTCAGGGACAAAAGATGATGATTGGACAGCATTGATAAATGATGATAAAAGTTTGTCTAATCTAACAGCAAATGCACTCAACGATTCATTACTCATGGGTGTAGCATTCACTAGTTCCCTAAGAACGA
Source organism: Cherax quadricarinatus (assembly GCF_038502225.1). Lineage (NCBI taxonomy): Eukaryota > Metazoa > Arthropoda > Malacostraca > Decapoda > Parastacidae > Cherax > Cherax quadricarinatus. Next base: position 18,214,281 of record NC_091361.1, read on the forward strand.
CATATGGATCAGCTGTTTTTACTGGGACAAGGAAAGAACGAATCAGTTCCTCATATTGTGACCACTTAGTAAGATTCCTGAAGTCTCGCATATCAAGGAGATCAACAACGTGAACAGCAGCAGGGGATCGATAAAGAGCTTCTTTAGCAAGTCTGATAAGACTTTCCTCTGAAGGAGGACCTTCAACTAGAGCACTAGCACGAGAACGAATGGCCGCAAACCATGCTTCATGACTATGTACATGGCCATTGAATAAAGGTAACGCATCAAGGGAATCACGAGTATAACTATAGTATCTCGGTGTCTGGGTCGGTCTGTCAGTCGGTAAGGAACTGTGAGGACTGATGACAGGGGCAACAGTAGCCTGAGAGGTCTGAGTATCGACATTCACTAAAGTATCACTTGACGGTATGTGAGACATAATGGCAAAGTAACACGAGAACAAATAAGGCAAAAATAATGAAGAATAAAAATGATATAAAATTCTAGAATTTAAATAAAGATGCAACTAATTCTGCAGAAGGAAAAAAAAAATGTTTAAGATACACTGCAAGAGGAAGGACAACTCAATGTGAAGGACTATTGGCCAAGAAAAAATTTACATTGAAATATACAAGTAAAAATATTACTGGAGACTGAATTAAATGCAAAATGAGCTGTCTTTGCTCTTGCTAATAAAGAAATTCATTAATAAAATTTTAAATCAATGTAAAAAGTATAAAATAAAATTACTAAATTGTTAACTGGGAAATTTAAGTATTTTCTAAGAATGCATAGACAAAATTAAAATATAATTCATAAAAATATCAATAAAAGAAAATAATTCACTGCAGAACAAGTGCAAAATAATTCACTGCAGAACAGGTGCAACAAAATAATTCACTGCAGAACAAGTGCAACAAAATAATTCACTGCAGAACAAGTGCAACAAAATAAGGTGTAGAAATAATCACTGCATTAATAAAGTGTCACTGGGAAAATTTGGGTTAAATAATGAAATAAAATTATGAAGAAAAAAATACACTGATTGAACACTTTAACTCTTAATTGTAAATTAGACAAAACAATTTACTCAAACAGAGTAAGGAAAACACTTTACGTTAAAAGTAATTGAAATTGCATCAAGAGTGAATTTGTTCAAAGAAATATAAAAATATGAATAAAATAAAACAAAGGAACAAAACGGGTAGTTTAACACTTACAGTGGCGGGGCACACAACATTATTAGTATATTCTTACAACAAAATCTTGCTGTGACTGATACGACAAAAATTTGCTGGCAAAAATAATGGTACACAGTCTGCGAAAAAATTAGAGGAATGAGACACTGCTGGCATACGAAAAAAAGACACACATAGAAATAAATGGATAATTTGGTATACTGGGGTGAATATCACTGCGTGAAATACAATGACAATTACTGGAGAATACAACGCTGAAAGAATACACGATAAAAAAAATTAATCACTTCACACAGAGTGACTGATTGGTACACTACACAATAATACTTACTACAGACAGGAGTAGCATAAAAAAAACACAGAATAAAAAAATATAAGATGAGTGAAAACACTGAAAAATATTGTAAAAATAACGAGTCAAAGAAAAAACTGAGTCTATACTGAAAATACAAGGTTTAGAGTACACAAGACATTTACTATAAATGTCTCACACACGCAAATGTCTTTAAATGCAAGAAAAATGTCTCTAAATTATCAGTGAAATCTGTAGTAGTCGGGTGATTACTGATGATGAGGGTAGGTTGTAGGTTGTCCTGCGCGGTGATGACTGACGCCTCCTACACTCACTGTTGTCGGAAGAAATGCGCTCTCTCGGTGAACTCCCATAATTGGGTTTTATCGTTGGCGCTCACTACATCTCTTGACCAATTATGTGAGCCAAAACAGTATTAGGACCCGGTACAAGGGTACAAACAACCACAGGTAGATGAGGTGGGTGGCTGGTGGTGGTTGTGGAGGGAGAGTGTGGTGGGTGTCGCTGGCGCGCAACGCCCGCCACTCTACCCACGAAGGTGGCTTGATAAGCCACTCTATGCCACAGGAATTGTGAAAACCACTCTTAGCATCCAACAGGGAGCACAAAGCGATATAGACAATACTTCAGAGGAACTTGGCTTACTTCTTACTGCGTGGCTTACTTCTCTCTCTCAGCTGGGTTAGAAGCTGGGTTGGCTGACTGGCTTACCCCACGAGAATGGCTGACTGGAAGACGTGTAACGATGCACAAAGCACGGAGGAGCAAGTGGATGACAGGAGACAGGCTGGATGATAGGCTGACTGGCGTTCACTTCCACAGTCTGGCTTACTGACTGGCTTAATTGCAAAATCCGGGTCAACCCCTCAGAGATTGAAGCAATTAGCACACGAACTAAGCCAGGAAGCTTGAAACGGCTGCAACAGGCTTGCAGGCTGAAGGTTGTGAGTGAGGGTAAGCGGCTGGCTGGAGGTTCACCTTTGACCCTGCCGGCTACTCACAAACAGTCTTCTAACGTCTGGAATTACCCGTAAAAACTAAATCCACGCTCCACACCGGTGCCACCATTTATCATGTGGGAGTTCGACACGTGGATTGGGTAAGAAATACTCATGTAGGCTGGTATTACGTATAATTACAGACAAGGTGGAGTGCGCCCTTACAGCCGTACATATCTCTCTCGCTCCTCTCGTAACACTGACTGACTGGCCGCCCACAGTACCCATATGTGAGAGGGTCTTTGAATAGTGTCAGGTCAGCCCAATATGAATAGACAGTGACTCAGGCAGAGACGGTTGGTCGTGAGTCAACTGGCACAGTGGTTACTGGTAACTGGTTACTACTACTGAGAAAGCGGACATCAACCAAATCTTCAAATGGGCCACTGAAAACAATATGAAGTTCAATGAAGAGAAATTTCAACTATTCAGATACGGAAAACTTGAAAAAAAATTATAACTGTATAAGGGTATACAACAAATTCTAACCATAGAACAGAGCGAAAAAGTAATGTGAAGGACCTGGGAGTTATAATGTTGGAGGATCTTACCTTCAATGACCATAACAATGTATCTACCTCATCTGCTAGAAAAATGATAGGATGGATAATGAGAACCTTCAAAACTAGGGACCCCAAGCCTATGATGATTCTCTTCAAATCGCTTGTTCTCTCTAGGCTAGAATACTGCTGTATACTTACTGCCCCATTCAATGCAGGCGAAATTGCTGACCTGGAGAGTGTGAGGAGAACTCTCACGGCACACATAAGTACGATAAGGCACCTAAATTACAGGGAACGGTTCAAGTCATTGATTTGTAATCCCTGGAACGCAAGCGAGAAAAATACATGATAAATATACCCTTAGAAAATCCTAAAGGGATTAGTATCAAAGTATCAAACTTGAACACGAAAGTCATTCCCTACGAAAGCAAAAGACTCGGCAGGAGATGCATCATTCCCCCAATGAAAGGCAGGGGCGCCACGAGTAAGTTAAGAGACAACACAGTAAGTGTCAGGGACCCAAGACTGTTGAACTGCCTCCCAGCATACATAAGGGGGATTACCAATAAACCCCTGGCTGTCTTCAAGAAGGCGCTGGACAGGCACCTAAAGTCAGTACCTGATCAATCGGGCTGTGGTTCGTACGTTGGTTTACGTGCGGCCATCAGTAACAGCCTGGTTGATCAGACCCTGAGCCACTACGAGGCCTGGTCTAAGACCGAGCCGAGGGAGCGTTGACTCCCGAAACCATCTCCAGGTATACTCCAGGCATAACCACATCAACACAGCATATCAGCGTCAACACACACACACACACACACACACACACACACACACAACGCATTTCACCATTGCTGTTGATATATAAAAAAGAGTAATTAATACAGAAGTATGTACATAGGGCCACTGGGTGACCAATGGGCTCGGTACAAATCAAGTTACTCTCCTGTACGAACGCAAATAACAAATAATATTGGGCAACAATATTTACATTAACTTTCAACTCAAGGATGCAAGAGCATCAGCACTTATATTAAAAGGGCCACTTATGTAATCTATACTAATCAAAAAAGGCTGGATATGAGGAGCCCGTCTCATTATCCTCGTATTTATTGACTTCATTGTATTAAGGAAAGTTCGGGGATTGTGATCTGTAAACACCGCGATTTTAAAAAGTGAAGTGCTTCAGTAAATGTTGAAATGCTCTAAATGCCACCATCAAAGCTAATGCCCCCATCAAAGCTAATGCCACAATCAAAGTTAATGCCACCATCAAAGCTAATGCCACCATCGAAGCAAGTGCCCCCATCAAAGCTAATGCCACCATCAAAGCTAATGCCACCATAAAAGCTAATGCCACCATCAAAGCTAATGCCACCATCAAAGCTAATGCCCCCATCAAAGCTAATGCCACCATCAAAACTAATGTCCCGATCAAAGCTAATGCCACTATCAAAGCTAATGCCACCATCAAAGCTAATTCCACCATTAAAGCTAATGCCACCATCAAAGCTATTGCCACCATCAAAGCTAATGCCCTATCAAAGCTAATTCCCCCATCAAAGCTAATGAAACCAAAGCTAACGCCACCAACAAAGCTAATGCAGCCATCAAAGCTAATGCCCCATCAAAGCTAATGCCCCCATCAAAGCTAATGCCACAATCAAAGCTAATGCCACCATCAAAGCTAATGTCCCCATCAAAGCTAATGCCCCATCAAAGCTAATGTCCCATCAAAGCTAATGCCACCATCAAATCTAATGCCACCATCAAAGCTAATTCCACCATTAAAGCTAATGCCACCATCAAAGCTACTGCCACCATCAAAGCTAATGCCCTATAAAAGCTAATGCCCCATCAAAGCTAATGCCACCAAAGCTAATGCCACCATCAAAGCTAATGCCATTATCAAAGCTAATGCCCCATCAAAGCTAATGCCCCCATTAAAGCTAATGCCACCATCAAAGCTAATGCCACCATCAAAGCTAATGCCACCATCAAAGCTAATGCCACCATCAAAGCTAATGCCACCATCAAAGCTAATGCCCCATCAAAGCTAATGCCCCCATCAAAGCTAATGCCACCATCAAAGCGAATGCCACCATCAAAGCTAATGTCCCCATCAAAGCTAATACCACCATCAAAGCTAATGCCCCCATCAAAGCTAATGCCCCATCAAAGCTAATGCCACTATCAAAGCTAATGCCACCATCAAAGCTAATACCACCATCAAAGCTAATGCCACCAAAGCTAATGCCACCATCAAAGCTAATGCCCTATCAAAGCTAATGCCCCCATCAAAGCTAATGCCACCAAAGCTAATGCCACCATCAAAGCTAATGCCACCATCAAAGCTAATGCCACCATCAAAGCTAATGCCACCATCAAAGCTAATGCCACCATCAAAGCTAATGCCACCATCAAAGCTAATGCCACCATCAAAGCTAATGCCACCATCAAAGCTAATGCCCCATCTAAGCTAATGCCCCATCAAAGCTAATGCCCCATCAAAGCTAATGCCACCATCAAAGCTAATGCCACCATCAAAGCTAATGCCCCCATCAAAGCTAATGCCACCATCAAAACTAATGCCACCATCAAAGCTAATGCCACCATCAAAGTTAATGCCACCATCAAAGCTAATGTCACCATCAAAGCTAATGCCACCATCAAAGCTAATGCCACCATCAAAGCTAATGCCACCATCAAAGCTAATGCCCCATCTAAGCTAATGCCACCATCAAAGCTAATGTCACCATCAAAGCTAATGCCACCATCAAAGCTAATGCCACCATCAAAGCTAATGCCACCATCAAAGCTAATGCCCCATCAAAGCTAATGCCACCATCAAAGCTAATGCCCCCATCAAAGCTAATGCCACAATCAAAGCTAATGCCACCATCAAAGCTAATGCCACAATCAAAGCTAATGCCACCATCAAAGCTAATGGCACCATCAAAGCTAATGCCATCATCAAAGCTAATGCTACCATCAAAGCTAATGCCCTCATCAAAACTAATGCCCCCATCAAAGCTAATGCCACCATCAAAGCTAATGCCCCATCATAACTAATGCCCCCATCAAAGCTAATGCCACCATCAAAGCTAATGCCACCATCAAAGCTAATGCCACCATCAAAGCTAATGCCACCATCAAAGCTAATGCCACTATCAAAGCTAATGCCCCATCAAAGCTAATGCCACCATCAAAGCTAATGCCTCATCAAAGCTAATGCCACAATCAAAGCTAATGCCACCATCAAAGCTAATGCCCCCATCAAAGCTAATGCCACAATCAAAGCTAATGCCACCATCAAAGCTAATGCCACCATCAAAGCTAATGCCACCAAAGCTAATGCCACCATCAAAGTTAATGTCCCCATCAAAACTAATGCCCCCATCAAAGCTAATGCCACCATCAAAGCTAATGCCACCATCAAAGCTAATGCCCCATCAAAGCTAATGCCACCAAAGCTAATGCCACCATCAAAGCTAATGCCATTATCAAAGCTAATGCCCCATCAAAGCTAATGCCCCCATTAAAGCTAATGCCACCATCAAAGCTAATGCCACCATCAAAGCTAATGCCACCATCAAAGCTAATGCCACCATCAAAGCTAATGCCACCATCAAAGCTAATGCCCCATCAAAGCTAATGCCCCCATCAAAGCTAATGCCACCATCAAAGCTAATGCCACCATCAGAGCTAATGTCCCCATCAAAGCTAATACCACCATCAAAGCTAATGCCCCCATCAAAGCTAATGCCCCATCAAAGCTAATGCCACTATCAAAGCTAATGCCACCATCAAAGCTAATACCACCATCAAAGCTAATGCCACCAAAGCTAATGCCCCCATCAAAGCTAATGCCACCATCAAAGCTAATGCCACCATCAAAGCTAATGCCACTATCAAAGCTAATGCCACCATCAAAGCTAATGCCCCATCTAAGCTAATGCCCCATCAAAGCTAATGCCCCATCAAAGCTAATGCCACCATCAAAGCTAATGCCACCATCAAAGCTAATGCCCCCATCAAAGCTAATGCCACCATCAAAGCTAATGCCACCATCAAAGCTAATGCCACCATCAAAGTTAATGCCACCATCAAAGCTAATGCCACCATCAAAGCTAATGCCACCATCAAAGCTAATGCCACCATCAAAGCTAATGCCACCATCAAAGCTAATGCCCCATCTAAGCTAATGCCACCATCAAAGCTAATGTCACCATCAAAGCTAATGCCACCATCAAAGCTAATGCCACCATCAAAGCTAATGCCACCATCAAAGCTAATGCCCCATCAAAGCTAATGCCACCATCAAAGCTAATGCCCCCATCAAAGCTAATGCCACAATCAAAGCTAATGCCCCATCAAAGCTAATGCCACAATCAAAGCTAATGCCACCATCAAAGCTAATGGCACCATCAAAGCTAATGCCACCATCAAAGCTAATGCCACCATCAAAGCTAATGCCCTCATCAAAACTAATGCCCCCATCAAAGCTAATGCCACCATCAAAGCTAATGCCCCCATCAAAACTAATGCCCCCATCAAATCTAATGCCACCATCAAAGCTAATGCCACCATCAAAGCTAATGCTACCATCAAAGCTAATGCCACCATTAAAGCTAATGCCACCATCAAAGCTAATGCCCCATCAAAGCTAATGCCACCATCAAAGCTAATGCCCCATCAAAGCTAATGCCACCATCAAAGCTAATGCCACCATCAAAGCTAATGCCCTTATCAAAGCTAATGCCACCATCAAAGCTAATGCCACCATCAAAGCTAATGCCACCATCAAAGCTAATGCCACCAAAGCTAATGCCACCATCAAAGTTAATGTCCCCATCAAAACTAATGCCCCCATCAAAGCTAATGCCACCATCAAAGCTAATGCCACCATCAAAGCTAATGCCACCATCAAAGCTAATGCCACCATCAAAGCTAATGCCCCATCAAAGCTAATGCCACCATCAAAGCTAATGCCCCCATCAAAGCTAATGCCACAATCAAAGCTAATGCCACCATCAAAGCTAATGCCCCCATCAAAACTAATGCCCCCATCAAAGCTAATGCCACCATCAAAGCTAATGCCACAATCAAAGCTAATGCCACCATCAAAGCTAATGCCACCATCAAAGCTAATGCCACCATCAAAGCTAATGCCACCATCAAAGCTAATGCCACCATCAAAGCTAATGCCACCATCAAAGCTAATGTCACCATCAAAGCTAATGCCACAATCAAAGCTAATGTCACCATCAAAGCTAATGCCACCATCAAAGCTAATGCCACCATCAAAGCTAATGCCACAATCAAAGCTAATGTCACCATGAAAGCTAATGCCACCATCAAAGCTAATGCCACCATCAAAGCTAATGCCACCATCAAAGCTAATGCCACCATCAAAGCTAATGCCACCATCAAAGCTAATGTCACCATCAAAGCTAATGCCACCATCAAAGCTAATGCCACCATCAAAGCTAATGCCACCATCAAAGCTAATGCCACCATCAAAGCTAATGTCACCATCAAAGCTAATGCCACCATCAAAGCTAATGCCACCATCAAAGCTAATGCCACCATCAAAGCTAATGCCACCATCAAAGCTAATGCCACCATCAAAGCTAATGTCACCATCAAAGCTAATGCCACCATCAAAGCTAATGCCACCATCAAAGCTAATGCCACCATCAAAGCTAATGCCACCATCAAAGCTAATGCCACCATCAAAGCTAATGCCACCATCAAAGCTAATGCTTCCTTTTTACAGCTGTTCTGAAATTCATCCTTGGTAGCATAGTAGTAGTAGTCATAGTAATATTAATTGTAGTAGTAGTAGTAGTCATAGTAGTAGCAGCAGTACCAGAAGTAGAATTAGTAGTAGTAGACGTCATAGTAATATTAGTAGTAACAGTAACATCAATAATAGATTCAGTAGTAGTAGTAATATCAGTAGTAGTAGTAATATCAGTAGTAGTAGTAATATCAGTAGTAGTAGTAATATCAGTAGTAGTAGTAATATCAGTAGTAGTAGTAATATCAGTAGTAGTAGTAATATCAGTAATAGTAGTAATATCAGTAATAGTAGTAATATCAGTAATAGTAGTAATATCAGTAATAGCGGTGATAGATATAACTTCTGTTTGTTACGTGATGGCGGGTTCATGGTTTTGTGGAGAACTGTTGTTAATACTTTATAAAGAGATGGCTAAACTGACTTTATTCTGTGTAATAGCGTTTAAACTGCCAACTGAGGATGATTCATTTTTTGCATGTGATTTTTAACTTCTCATTGTGTATGAGAGAGAGAGAGAGAGAGAGAGAGAGAGAGAGAGAGAGAGAGAGAGAGAGAGAGAGAGAGAGAGAGGGAGAATATATTGTATGTGTGGGTCTGCGCCTGCAAGGCACAAATTAGACCTTCATTTTCACTGGCTCCTACAGAAGCAGGAACGTGAGAGCTGACTACGACATAATTGCACCAAGAAAACAGTAGTAAATTGTAATTTATTGGACCTGTAAACTGGCCGATTGGCTCCTCGGTTATTTATATTGTCTACAAGTTATTTAAGAGATCGGTGAAAGTGTGTGTGTACACACACACACACACACACACACTATATACAACAGACTTAGTATCATTCAACAAGTGCCTTTACATGCCTGTACAAACACAAAGAAGGCATACATACATACAAACAGGCACATACACACACAAACAGGCACTCACAAGCGGATATATACATACAACACAGATCAAGTTTCTTTCTTTCGACAAGTCCCTTTGACAACCAGTAACATACATCCACACACACATTATAATTGAAAAGAAGCCTAATGTAGTTTGACTGTAACCAAACTGTATCAAGTACATCTTAAATGAAGTTGTATTTTACTGAAATTACTGAATGTAGAGACGTGGCAAGAGTAGAGAAGAATGGAGAAGTTGTAAATATTTAAATTGTAGAAATTAAAAATCAAAATCAGAAAGAGCAAATAATGGTGATAATCTCTTAGTAGTAAATGTATATAACCCATCATTTATTAATACCTGGGAGAGAGAAGAGCTCCATAGGATACACTAGGTATTATATGATATCCTTAGAGAACTGATGGAAAGTGATCATAATTAGGTAAAATTGTTGTACTTGTAGCTTTTAATTATCTCAATAAATTGGGCAGCCTATGAGGTTGAAAATGCAAACAAATGGTTAATAGATTTCTTCAGTATAATGTGTAGTAAAGTACCGTGTGCATTGATGAAGATTGTGCGGACCGAAACGTGTGTGTGAATAAAAGTCACAAACATACACTCAGCAAGAGAACACATCAACATGACATTATGAATTTCCTCTCGCTCTTCCGAAGCTGGACACGAGCAGAGAATGAAGCAGACATTGTCTCTCTGAATGGCCACACTGAGACGCTGGAAGATATCACCTGCCCTTTGTCCTTAGTATTATCAATAAGCTTGCAGCCTAGTATTTTTGAGGAAGACTAACGTTTTCCCCATGTTCCCGGGGTTTCAGATTCTACTGGGACATATTGGTACTGATGGCCCAAATCCTTCTTTTTGCTGAGGCTGTACTCGTTTCTGTAATCTTTTTTGCTGAAGTTGTACTCGTCTCTGTAATCTTTTTGCTGAAGTTGTACTCGTCTCTGTAATCTTTTTGCTGAAGTTGTACTCGTCTCTGTAATCTTTTTGCTGAGGTTGTACTCGTCTCTGTAATCGGCAGCACCTCCCTATTACCGAATGCTTTAACGAATGTATGTGTCAGGCAGAGTCGACACACATGAATAGACCCATGCTAAGAGTTTGCCATATTCTAGGGATAAATGTTGATCCCGCATGAGTGGTTAGTGGGATTATAAGAATTCCTGAATGCTAGGAATCGGAGCTCTCTCTAAACCGGGCAGGAAAGCTGCCTCCTCCACTTCTTTTTTCACTTTATTCTATTTCCTTGCCGTCCCGAGGCTAAAGAAATCCTTCCTCCGACTCATATTTCTCGACATTTTTCAAATGCGCCATCCTGTACCCGCTTGTCATCTTTTGAACAAGTCCTCTACACACATGAATAGACCCATGCTAAGAGTTTGCCATATTCTAGGGATAAATGTTGATCCCGCATGAGTGGTTAGTGGGATTATAAGAATTCCTGAATGCTAGGAATCGGAGCTCTCTCTAAACCGGGCAGGAAAGCTGCCTCCTCCACTTCTTTTTTCACTTTATTCTATTTCCTTGCCGTCCCGAGGCTAAAGAAATCCTTCCTCCGACTCATATTTCTCGACATTTTTCAAATGCGCCATCCTGTACCCGCTTGTCATCTTTTGAACAAGTCCTCTAAGTATTTTATAAATTTTATTTTGACTCCCCCTGGCTCCTCTGTTCTCTATGTCCTCAGATATATTTGTCTTAGTCTTTGCTCATAGTTCATTCCTCATAGTTTCGGAAGTAGAATACTTGCAAAGCTCTTTACAATAAAGTTTCTTGAAATTGTTTATTAGGTATGTCAGTGTGTGTATGTACTCTCCTAAATGTATTTGTAGACGTCAAGCCTTAGTTCCTGACCCCGCTTCTCAACTCCCCAACTAGCCTCATGGGCCCTTTCGTATTTGTTCCTAAAACTATGCATGAAGCCTGTCTCCACCACTTATTCATCGAGATCATTGCTCTTCCTGACTACTCTGAGATTAAGGAAATACTTCTTGACATCCATGTGGCTTATCTGTGTGTTTAATTTCCAGCTATGTCCCGTTTCTTACAGACCTGAGAACCTCCTGAATCATCCAAGCCAGAGTAGCTTCAATGGAGCCGAAAACCAGCCCTTGTACACCAGATATGTGACACTGACTCCTGACGCAGCAACACCTCTGTTTTTCTCTCCGGGTTCTGTGTTGGTGGGGAAGATAGTACACAAGTTTGTTGAGTTTTAGATGACTCACAATATCGTACTCATTGGGCTAAAGACACGACCTGAGCCGAAGACGTGTTGTGATTACACCCCACGGCACCTGTGTTGGATGTAACTGCTACACCACTTGTAGAGAAGAAGATTAACCGCGCCTTTGTCACAGGGCTGCCCCCTATATAAAGCTTGACCAGAAGACGACTCACCGTGCCCTTGTTATGAGGCTGCTCCGGCCAACGGGTTGTAAACAGTACACCACATGTACAAACTCCGACACTCTCTCTCTTGAACTAGGAACGGGGGACACTGCGTATCTGGACAAGACCTGTGTCAGGAGTTATCTATTATCTAATATCTTTTATTACCCAGTTTCTAGCCTCTTCTCATTGCTCATTGAGGAATAGAGAGATGGATAGGTAATAAACATGAAACGCCAGACATATTAAACAAATTTCCTAAATTTCCTTGCAACACATAAGTCAACTGTAGATATAAATCCAGATGAAATCCCGTTAATCCTTTTGGGGCCTAGTTCCTAGGCTTTTTTGTATCCATATGCTCTTGCGTTACAGTCAACACAAACTAACCACTTCTGTCACAAAATCTCTTCATTTGATTACAATAATATAAAATCTAAAATCGTATCCCATAGCTCTGGAACAAGCCTTGTTGCTTATTTTATGATCCTTCTCCAGCATTTTAACATTCTGGTGCTGCATACTTCAAGATGTGTTTGACCAGAATGACTCTTTGTTGATCTGCCTGAGAGGTACTCTTGGATGTGCCAGGCAAGCACTGGCTGCAGAGGTTATTCGGCTGATGCGAGGCTCTTGCGATGTATCAGGAACTTTTCTTACCGCTAGATATTTCTGAGCGAAGTCTGCAGCCTCTCTCCCTGAGTTCAGGCTGATTTCACAGTCTTGATAACCTTGTATTTGCTGGGGTAGAATACAAACACCACTTATCTGACGAATCATGAAATTAGTCCAGATATATTTGTAACCTATCCCCGTCCATACTTATTTTTATTCTCCTCATCATTATGTACTGACCTATTTGTGCTCACCTATTTGTGGTTGCAGGGGTCGATTCATTGTTCATGTGTGTCTGGGAGTGCGCGCGTGTGTGTGTGTTTACTCACCTAATTGTGACTGCATGGATCGAGTCTCAGCTCCTGGTCCCGCCTCTCCTCTAGCTGCTACTGGGTGCAATCTCCTACCTGCGTGAGCCCTATCGAGCCAATTTCTAAAGTTATGTATGGATCCCGCCTCTTGCACTTTTTAACTATTCTAAGCTAAAGAAGCATTTCCTGACATCTCTGGGGTTTATCTGGGTTTTATAAACTTCCAGCTGTGCCTAGTGTACCTGAGATCCGCCTTTCAAACAAACTCGCCCTGTCCACCCTGTCATTTCAACTCAGTATTTTGTACATTATAATAGTGTTACCTCTGGAACTTTTGTCCTCTGTAATCAGGTTTAGCTTCTCTAGCCTATCTTCATACCCCTCAGCTCTGGGACTATCCTTGTAGCATTCCTATGCATGCGCGCATGGGGTGTGTGTGTGTATGTATGTGTGTGTGTGTGTGTGTGTGTGTGTGTGTGTGTGTGTGTGTGTGTGTGTGTGTGTGTGTGTGTGTGTGTGTGTGTGTGTGTGTGTATGTGTGTGTGTGTGTGTGTGTATATGTGTGTGTGTGTGTGTGTGTGTGTGTGTGTGTGTGTGTGTGTGTGTGTGTGTGTGTGTGTGTGTGTGTGTGTGTGTGTGTGTGTGTGTGTGTGTGTATGTGTGTGTTTCGTTGTGTTTACACCTGTACTTACTCGTATGCAGTTACTGGGATTATGTCTCAGCTCCTGGATATGCCTCTAACTTGCCTCTTGTTAGCTTCATTCTCTCCTAGTCCTGACCTGTCTACTTTTAAAACCCTGTCTCTAGTACTTCTTCGTCCAGGTTATTCCACTTCCTAACCACCCTGAGGCTGAAGATAATCGTCTTGACATACCTATGACGTTATCATCATGTCTTCCCTGGTTCTCCTGTCTACTGTCGTCGAAAGTTTTCGTTCCTTGTGCCTTTCCTCATAATTCACTACTTTCAGCTCTTGAACTAAACTCGCTGCATGCCTCTACACTTTCAGCAGTTTTTTTTAACTTATTTATGCAGGTATGGGCCCCATGTTGTTGCTGTATTTTCCCAAGATTAGCTTTGACATATGTCGTATAGAGGGCCAAAAAAGACTGATATTTTTGAAGGCCGCTTTCATATTTGCCAAAGAAGCACGAGCATTCACTTGGTGTATGCCTCTGGCGTTCTGCTCGGTACTGTGCTATTCCCTACTTCTTTCTCCTTAAATGAGATATGCAGCCTATGTTCCCCTAGACCAGAGATTCTCAACCAGGGGTAAAGTTACCCCTTGGATGTAAAAAATTACATAGCAAGGGGTAAATATTTGATGCTATTTTTGTGCAAAACCTGAGTAATGTATTTTTTCTCACCTTGTTTTTCTGTCCCTTTATGATAGCGATAAATTTTTTGTAAGGAAGTAAGGGGGTAAATGGAGAAATACATCAAGCCGAGGGGATTAATGATGGAGGAAAAGTTGAGGATCCCTGCGCTAGACTGTACCTAGTTATCGGTCTTCTTGCTCCATCGCTAATATTCATAACTACCTATTTATTTTGGATGAATTCGAAGTAACCCCTTATCTGACAATTCTTTTAATTTGTCCAGATCCATTTATAGCCTTTCATTGTTCTTATAAGATTTAATACTCGTAAGTTTTACATCAGCAAACAGATATATATATATATATATATATATATATATATATATATATATATATATATATATATATATATATATATATATATATATATATATGCACCATTTCTCTTCTGTATAGCAGTTAGGGAAATCACAGTCAGACTAACCAGTGAGCTAAACATCTGGTTCTTGGATGATGGCACAATAGCAGGTACAAAGGAGTCCCTCTTAGGTGATCTTACACAAGTGATGACACGGGGACAGGAAATGGGCCTCATCCTGAATCCATTCAAATGTGAAATCATTTGAGTCATTCAACAAGTGATAAATGCAGTGAGATCCAAACTACCAGGAGCATCAGTCATTGCCCCTACAAATGGTGTCTTGCTTGGAGCACCTCTGGGAAGCGATGCCATTGACACAATCCTCAGGAAGAAACTGGAAGTACTGAGGAGAATGGAACAACGAATAGGCAATCTTGACACCCACGATGCCTTGTACCTTCTCACAAAGTACTTGAGTCTGCCCAGGTTGACATATTTCCTAAGATGTGCACCTTCATATGATAACCCTATACTGCACGAATATGACAGTATTCTGAGGCAGATTTTTACTCTAGAAGACGGGCAGTGGAACCAAGCTGCACTTCCAGTCAGACTAGGAGCCATTGGTGTCCGCAAGTCATCACAGATTGCGCTACCTGCTTTTCTGTCATCATGCATTGCATCCAGAGGGTTTGTAGCAGCGATTCTCCCTGAACATCTTAGGGACAAGATTGGAGCCCAGGACCAAAAGTTCATTGACGGAGCCATGATCTGGGATAATCTAACGGGCTCTGAAACCAGACCTGCTCCCCCCAACAACTACAAACAGTCGCACTGGGATGGCCCGATAGTGGAGAAAATAGCCTCAACAATCCTGGCAGTGAGAGCTCATCATGCAGGGGACTTTCTGTTGGCTGTTCCCAGCTCCATCCTTGGCACACGGCTCGACCCACAGACCATCCGCATTGGTGCAACCTTCGACTTGCCGCCCCTATTCTCGTCGAACACAGGTATATTTGTGGCAGTGAAGCAGCAGACCGATTCGGGTACCATGGTCTTGTGTGCCGTAAATCCGAGGGAAAGACTGCAAGACATGAGGTTAATAACATTATCAAGAGGAGCCTCACAACAGCCGGATACTCTGCAGTAAGAGAGCCACCCCAACTATGCAGATCTGATGGCAGCCAGAAGCGTCCAGATGGCATTACACTTCAAGCCTTGACAGACGGTAAGCAGGTGGTGTGGGACTACACATGTGCATCTACCTTGGCTGATACCTATCTCCAATACACCAGGGAGGAAGAAGGTGTAGCCGCCAGTTTCAGGGAGTCCCAAAAGTCTAGAAAATATGGAGAACTTGCCCATCATTATGTTTGTTCCCATAGGCTCAGAGACCCTTGTCTCATGGGGAAAGAGTGCATCTATGTTACTTAAGGAGCTAGGCAAGAGACTTATCAGGGTAACTAGGGATCCCAGGGCAGTTAGTTTTCTGTTCCAGCGACTCAGCGCTGCTGTTCAGAGGGGTAATGCCTGCTGTATTTTGGGCACACGCCACAATTCTGAAGAGCTGGATTAGATTTTCGCATTATAACCAGTGACAAACACGTAACAATATGTACTAGACATGTATCTCTCACATCTCATGTACTGTATATGTCATCTTTATATCAACAATGTATCTCTTAAACATTTTGTACCATATTATGTAATAAAATACCTCTTGGTAAAAAAGAATGAAAAGATGGGGTGGTAGGGGAAGTGGAATATTCAAACGGCTTCAGGAAGAAATCCAAATATTCTTCCTTGAAGCCTTTTTATCCACTTCTCCGAGGCTGTGGGTCCCTCAATTTACACCAGAGGTGGACCCCACTCTATATATATATATATATATATAGTTCCTTTGTATAAAGGCAAAGGGGATAAAAGAGAGTGCAAAAATTATAGGGGGATAAGTCTGTTGAGTGTACCTGGTAAAGTGTATGGTAGAGTTATAATTGAAAGAATTAAGAGTAAGACGGAGAATAGGATAGCAGATGAACAAGGAGGCTTTAGGAAAGGTAGGGGGTGTGTGGACCAGGTGTTTACAGTGAAACATATAAGTGAACAGTATTTAGATAAGGCTAAAGAGGTCTTTGTGGCATTTATGGATTTGGAAAAGGCGTATGACAGGGTGGATAGGGGGGCAATGTGGGAATCGGCCGGTGTGATAATAATAATAATAAAAAAATATATATATATATATATATATATATATATATATATATATATATATATATTTTTTTATTATCACACTGGCCGATTCCCACCAAGGAAGGGTGGCCCGAAAAAGAAAAACTTTCACCATCATTCACTCCATCACTGTCTTGCCAGAAGGGTGCTTTACAGTACAGTTTTTAAACTGCAACATTAACACCCCTCCTTCAGAGTGCAGGCACTGTACTTCCCTTCTCCAGGACTCAAGTCCGGCCTGCCGGTTTCCCTGAACCCCTTCAAAAATGTTACTTTGCTCACACTCCAACAGCACATCAAGTATTAAAAACCATTTGTCTCCATTCACTCCTATCAAACACGCTCACGCATGCCTGCTGGAAGTCCAAGCCCCTCGCACACAAAACCTCCTTTACCCCCTCCCTCCAACCTTTCCTAGGCCGACCCCTACCCCGCCTTCCTTCCACTACAGACTGATACACTCTTGAAGTTATTCTGTTTCGCTCCATTCTCTCCACATGTCCGAACCACCTCAACAACCCTTCCTCAGCCCTCTGGACAACAGTTTTGGTAATCCCGCACCTCCTCCTAACTTCCAAACTACGAATTCTCTGCATTATATTCACACCACACATTGCTCTCAGACATGACATCTCCACTGCCTCCAGCCTTCTCCTTGCTGCAACATTCATTTATATATATATATATATATATATATATATATATATATATATATATATATATATATATATATATATATATATATATATATATATATATATATATACGTATATATATATCGATTACGATTTCGTGAGTCGAGTTATATATATCGACCCTCGCTCGTTACTATTTCCCATTCTAAAATCCTTTCCCAGAATTTCACTCTGTCATATTCACATAGGTTACTCTTTGATCTCCTGTTGTATGCTTCTTGTTTAAACTGCCTGCTCCTCAGGTCACTGCCTCAGCTTATTGTTTAAATTGCCTGCTCCTCAGGTCACTGCCTCAGCTTCTTCTTTAAACTGCCTGCTCCTCAGGTCACTGCCTCAGCTTCTTGATACACTGCCTGCTCCTCAGATCACTGCCTCAGCTTCTTGATACACTGCCTGCTCCTCAGGTCACTGCCTCAGCTTCTTGATACACTGCCTGCTCCTCAGGTCACTGCCTCAGCTTCTTGATACACTGCCTGCTCCTCAGGTCACTGCCTCAGCTTCTTGTTTAAACTGCCTCCTCCTCAGGTCACTGCCTCAGCTTCTTGTTTAAACTGCCTGCTCCTCAGGTCACTGCCTCAGCTTCTTGTTTAAACTGCCTGCTCCTCAGGTCACTGCCTCAGCTTCTTCTTTAAACTGCCTGCTCCTCAGGTCACTGCCTCAGCTTCTTGATACACTGCCTGCTCCTCAGGTCACTGCCTCAGCTTCTTGATACACTGCCTGCTCCTCAGGTCACTGCCTCAGCTTCTTGATACACTGCCTGCTCCTCAGGTCACTGTCTCAGCTTCTTGATACACTGCCTGCTCCTCAGGTCACTGCCTCAGCTTCTTGTTCAAACTGCCTGCTCCTCAGGTCACTGCCTCAGCTTCTTGGTACACTGCCTGCTCCTCAGGTCACTGCCTCAGCTTCTTGATACACTGCCTGCTCCTCAGGTCACTGCCTCAGCTTCTTGATACACTGCCTGCTCCTCAGGTCACTGCCTCAGCTTCTTGATACACTGCCTGCTCCTCAGGTCACTGCCTCAGCTTCTTGATACACTGCCTGCTCCTCAGGTCACTGCCTCAGCTTCTTGGTACACTGCCTGCTCCTCAGGTCACTGCCTCAGCTTCTTGATACACTGCCTGCTCCTCAGATCACTGCCTCAGCTTCTTGATACACTGCCTGCTCCTCAGGTCACTGCCTCAGCTTCTTGATACACTGCCTGCTCCTCAGGTCACTGCCTCAGCTTCTTGATACACTGCCTGCTCCTCAGGTCACTGCCTCATCTTCTTGATACACTGCCTGCTCCTCAGGTCACTGCCTCATCTTCTTGATACACTGCCTGCTCCTCAGATCACTGCCTCAGCTTCTTGATACACTGCCTGCTCCTCAGGTCACTGCCTCAGCTTCTTGATACACTGCCTGCTCCTCAGGTCACTGCCTCAGCTTCTTGATACACTGCCTGCTCCTCAGGTCACTGCCTCATCTTCTTGATACACTGCCTGCTCCTCAGGTCACTGCCTCATCTTCTTGATACACTGCCTGCTCCTCAGATCACTGCCTCATCTTCTTGATACACTGCCTGCTCCTCAGGTCACTGCCTCATCTTGATACACTGCCTGCCCCTCAGGTCACTGCCTCAGCTTATTGTGAAGTACTATATCAAATTCCTTATTGCAGTCCAGTAGTATTCAATCCACCCATCCTTCTCTTCCCCATCTAATTTATGCTGTTTGTCGTAGAACTTCAACAGAGTTGTAAAAGAATATTTGACGTCTCTAAACCCATTCTGAATGTTTAAAAACCCGCTTCTCTTTTCCATTACCTTACAAAGGGTTTGTTTCCAGTCTCCTTGGACCTACAGTACAGTCGTTGCCTTCTGGTTCTCTGGTAATTCTTCCGTATTCACTGACGTCTTGTACATCATAGCTAGTGATTCAGACGTTGGTTCTGTTCCCTCTCTCAGAATCCATAGCGATACCTTGACACCTTTAATGCAGGGGTCTCCAACCTGCGGCCCGAGGGTAGCATGTGCCCCTTCTAGGAAATGGATGTGACCCTCACATGAAATTTAGAGTTCACTTTTATGTAGGTTCCACACTGCAGTGTGAACAATTGCAAAATATTTAAAGCCATTTTACACCAAAACCTTATCGCCACCTCCAAGAACCACCTTCCACTTCTGGTGCGCATGATTTATATGGATATTAACTGGCAACTGCGGCCCACCTTGAAATTTGGCATTTCATATTAGATCTTTTATACTAACAGGTTGGGAAATACTGCGGTGGAATGTATACAGCTCTCTTAAAATTTTGTTCACATCTTCCAGTGTTATGTGTTTGGTGTTCAGTGCCTGTATACTCACCTAGTTGTGGTTGCAGGGGTCGATTCACAGCTCCTGGCTCTGCCTCTTCATTGGTCACTGCTAGATCACTCTTCCTGCTCCATGAGCTTTACAATACCTCTTCTTAAAGCTGTGTATGTATCCTGCCTTCACTCATCACTTTCCAGACTATTCCACTTCCTGACAACTGTGTGACTGAAGAAATGCTACCTAACATCCCTGTGATTCATCTGAGTCTTCAACTTCCAATTGTGATCCCTTGTTGCTGTGTCTCGCCTCTGGAACATTCTGTCTCTGTCCACCTTGTCGATTCCTATCAGTATTTTATATGTAGTTTTCATATCCCACCCTATATCTCCTGTCCTCCAGTGTCGTCAGGTTGATTTCCCTTAACATTTCCTCGTAGGACATGCCCCTTAGCTCCGGGACTAATTTTGTTGCAAGCTTTTGCACTTTCTCTAATTTCCTTACGTTCGTGGTTAGGCGTGGGTTCCAAAACTGGTGCTGCATACTCCAATATAGGCCTAACGTGCACGGTGTACAGGGTCCTGAACGATTCCTTACTGAGATGTCGGAATGCTGTTCTTGGGTTTGCTAGGCGTCCGTATGCTGTAGCAGTTATTTGGTTTATGTGCGCCTCAGGAGATGTACCCGGAGATCCCCAAGATCCTTTTCATGAGTAAGGTTTGTAGTCTCTGGCTCCCTTAGACTGTAATCCGTCTGCGGTCTTCTTTGCCCTTCCCCAATCTTCATGATTTTGCACTTGGTGGGGTTGAACTCCAGGAGCCAGGCCTGCAGCCTGTCCAGATACCTTTGTAGTTTTACCTGGTCCTCGTCTGATTGAATTCTTTAAATCAACTTCATATCATCTGCAAACAAGGACACTTCTGAGTCTATTCCTTCCGTCATGTCGTTCCCGTATACCAGAAACAGCACCGGTCCTAGGACCGGTGCTGTGGAACCCCGCTCGTCACAGTACCCTACTCTGACACCTCGTCACATACCATGACTCGCTCATCCTGGCTTTCTCGTTATTTCTGTTACCCTTCGGTACAAACCTCTCTTCAGCTTCCTTGCGTATTGTTGTCACTTATTCCATCATCTTATTTACTGACCTCCCTGCCAGTTCTCTGTCCCACTGAACCTTATGCAGGAAATTCTTCATGCCTGTTTAGTCCCCCAGCCTTGTAGTTTGGCTTCATTCGACCTACCCTTCCTGCTTCCTTCTCCATTTGTAACTCGACTAGGTATTCGAAGCTCAGAACCACGTAGTCACTGGCCCCGAGGGGTCTTTAATATGTGATGTCCTCAATATCTGTACTAGTCAAGGTGAATAATAAGTCCAGTCTTGCTAGTTCATCCTTTCCATTCTCTCTCCCTTATGTATTGTTACATGAGGTTTTCCAGTGCCACCTCCATCATCTTAGCCCTCCACGTTTCTGGGCCCCCATGTGGCTCCAAGTTCTCCCAATCGATTTCGTTGTGATTGAAGTCACCCACAATCAGCAGCTTTGCCCTACTCGCATGATTCCTACTGACCACTTCAGCCAGTGTGTCAACCATTGCTCTGTTACTCTCATCATACTCTTGCCTTGGCCTCCTGCTGCTCTGTGGTGGGTTATACATCAATGCAATTATCACCTTGGGACCTCCAGACTGAGGAGTTCCTATTATATAGTGTCTTGCTTCTCCTCTGGTTCCTCTCCCCAGCTCATCAAAAATCCATTGGTTTTTGATGAGCAGTGCCACTCCACCCCCTCTGTTCCCTCTGTCTTTCCTCAGGATCTGATTTCCCTTTGAAATAATGACATCTGTTATTCCTGTGAGCTTGGTTTCTGTGAGAGCTATGATGTTCAGTGATACCTCTTGGATTCTTTCGTGCCACTCCTCTCACTTATTCGTTATTCCATCAGCGTTGGTGCATCATACTCTCAGTTTCCTCTCCAGCATTGTGTTCTGGGGGGTCTGTGGGGTGAGGGACCTGACAATGTGCTGTGGGATTCTACAGCATAGTGCGGGGTGGAGGCTGTAAGTGTGGATGTGGGTTGTTTTGGTATAGTGTGTTTGGCTGTGAGGTTCTGAGGGTGGTTCTGTGTGTGCTTGCACTTGTTGCTCTGCTCTGCTCTACCTGTCCTCTGCTGACTCTGTCCTTGTCTCTCTTCCTAGCCTCTTTCGGTTCTGTGTCCTCTCCCTCAGTTGCTGTTGTTCTGTTCTTGTTCTATTGTGGTCTAGGAACACCCTCTTGTATACTGATGATTCGTTCAGCCATGGTTTCTCTTGCAGGATCCTGTTCTGCATCGTTTCTGTCGTGAAAATCAGTTTGACCAGCCGATTTCTCTCCTTAAAGTACCCCATTATTCTCTGAAAGTTTACTATCTCGGTCATATCCTCCTCGCCTATTCCTTTGATGATGTTTTCAATTTCTTGTTTTTCTTTCTGCCATCTTTCATTGTGGGTCCTCCCTTTGCTCTCCTGAAGCCCATGAATAAACACTGACCTCTCCTTCTTCTCCTCCCATTGCCTTTGTGTGTCTCTGGGTCCCATTTGTACATGGCCTGTAACTCTAGGTGGCATAGTCATGCCTCTGCATGAAACGTGTCACCTTCTCTACCGTCTTCTCCCCTCACTGCTATCCGTGCTCCCAACAGCTCTTTCCCTTCATTCCTCAGCCTTGCTTGGTGGGCTGATAGGGCATTAGCATAAGTCTTGTTTCCTTCCTTTGTGTTGGACTCCTCGTTCAAAAGAAGTGTACCTGATTCAGATGCCATGTCTCCACTGGGCAATAGCCCTATGAGTCGCTTCAGCATATTTACCTCATTCTAGGGCCTACATCCTGGCTTCTGTGACTTCAGCTTGCAACTCACATTTCTTCTATTTTGCCTCCACCCTCTTCTATATTTTCACAGAAAACTCACCTAATTTACTCTCCCACTCTTGTTCCAGCCTTTTACATTGCTCTTTGATCCATTCTTCCTTATGAGGACCATCTTCCTATGATCCCCTGAGCCTTCAACTTCCCTCTGAGCCCCCATTAATTTTCTTTTTTTAATGCGTTAGGTTTTGTAGTGCATGTGTACTGACCTAATTGTGGTTGCAGGGATCGAGATTCAGCTCCTGGCTACTGTGTGTGCTGTGTGTGTGTGTGTGTGTGTGTGTGTGTGTGTGTGTGTGTGTGTGTGTGTGTGTGCGTGTGTGTGTGTGTGTGTGTGTGTGTGTGTGTGTGTGTGTGTGTGTGTGTGTGTGTGTGTGTGTGTGTGTGTGTGTGTGCATGTTTGTGTGTGTGTGTGTGTGTGTGTGTTCGCATCGCTATTGGGCCGTGCGGACTGCTGCGCAGTAGCTCCTGATTGAGTTGGTTTTTGCGCAGTGTTGACGTGTACTTATCTCTGTGAAGACCTGTTTGCGCGCTCTCTACGAATTGAAGCAAGATGCCCTCCATCGAGCAACTTTACCAACAGCTTAAAGAAGAATTGAGGATGGCGAAGGTGGAGATTCTGACCGAGGAAAATAAGAAGATTCGTAGTAGTCCTCCTGTTTTGAGTCCTCAGGTCAAGAAGGGAAACTGATCAGTGGCTGGACAGCAGGGAACGAAGTTGACGATCAAGAGGACGAATGGAAAGGTAGAAACGATGAAGAAGAAAGAGACTGCCGTGGAAACTGTTGTGGAAACATCTAATACATTCTCAGTGCTACCCGACGAATGTGAGTCGACTACTGGGAACAACACGATGAACGACACCAAGGAAGGTAAGAATATTGTTGTTGTTGGGGATAGCCAAGTTAGGTATATGGATAGGGCGTTCTGCTTGAAGGACAGGAGTAGGAGACAGAGAGTTTGCTTTCCTGGGGCTGGGGTGGAGGATATTGGTAGCCGTCTGGATGACATCATGAGAGGTAATGGGAGCAATCCTATTATCTGTCTCAGTGCTGGAGGCAACGATGTTGGCAGACGTAGAAGTGAAGACCTGATTAGCAGGTATAGGTCAGCAATAGAAATAATTAGGAGGAAGGGTGGGAACCCTGTTATATGTGGTATTTTGCCAAGGAGAGGAGTTGGAAATGAATAGTTGTCCAGGGCAATTGGTGTCAATTGCTGGCTGGACAAATACTGTAAGGAAAATGCGGTAACATTCATTGACAACTGGGACCTCTTCTATGGCAGAAATGACATGTATGCCAGGGATGGGGTTCACTTATCTAGGTCTGGGGTGGTAGCACTGGCAACTGCAGTGGAGGGAGCAGTTAGGACTTTAAACAAGGAATAGTTAGTGGTATGGGTTTTGGCAGGAAAACAGTGAAGTCCCAGTGTAGTAATATTACGAGTTCTAGGGGAACTAGTAATAAGCAGAACGAGGTAGATATTGAAAAGCCAGGGACTTTGGGTGATAAGGACAGTAATAGGTTTAGTAGAAAAGCAGAAATGAGCATGAAGAGTAAAGAGAAAGGAGAGTCTTTCAATGTTTATTATGCTAATTTCAGTAGTGCTAGGAATAAGATGGACGAGTTGAGATTAGTTGCTAGTGCAGGTAACATTGATGTATTTGCCTTAACTGAGACGTGGTTTAATTAAAAAAGTCGGGATATGTCTGCGGAATGTCATATTCAGGGTTTTAAATTGTTCCAAGTAGATAGAAGTATCGGGAAGGGGGGTGGGGTGGCATTGTATGTCCGAGATCGCTTGAACTGTTGCATAAAAACGGGTATTAAGTCTGAAGTAACACATACAGAGTCTGTTTGGATAGAATTTTCAGAGGGGCATGAAAAACTGATTTTAGGAGTGATATACCGTCCCCCAAACTTAGATAGGGACCAAGGGAGACTACTATGGAAGGAAATTGTTAAGGCCACAAGGCACGATAATGTAGTAATTGTAGGAGACTTTAACTTTAGTCATATTGATTGGAATTTCTTGACTGGGAATTTAGAATCATATGACTTCTTAGAAGTAGTTCAGGATTGTTTTTTGAAGCAGTTTGTGACAGAACCTACAAGGGGAAATAACCCACTTGACTTAGTTATGGCAAACAATGAATCCCTTGTTAATAATTTAGAAATTTTAGAGGAACTGGGTGCTAGCGACCACAAATCAATTACATTTAGCATTGAATGGAAGTACGATAGTAGCGATAACTCAGTAACAGTCCCAGATTTTCGCTTAGCAGATTACGATGGGCTTAGAGAACACTTATCATCTGTTGACTGGGGTAACGAAGTGAGCTATCAATATGACAGTTTTCTGAACACTATACATGCTGCTCAAAGAACGTTTATCCCATATAAAGAAATTAGATCAAATAGAAATGACCCAAAATGGATGAATAATAGGCTCAAATATCTACTAGGGCATAAGAAAGGAATTTATAGGCGTATCAAAAGAGGTGAGGGTCATCTTATGAATCAGTATATTGACATTAAGAGGGACATTAAAAAGGGGATAAGAAAAGCTAAAAGGGACTATGAAATTAAAGTTGCTAGGGATTCTAAAACTAACCCAAAAAGTTTTTTCCAGGTCTATAGAACAAAAGTTAGAGATAAGATAGGTCCCCTTAAAAATAACTATGGGCACCTTACTGACAAAGAGAATGAAATGTGCTCGATTTTTAATAATTATTTTCTCTCAGTTTTTACACAGGAAGACACTAACAATATTCCAGTAATTAATTTTTATAGTGGGCTAGAAGAGGATAAATTATGTAACATCACAGTCACTAGTGAAATGGTTGTGAAGCAGATAGACAGACTGAAGCAAAATAAGTCGCCGGGTCCTGATGAGGTTTTTTCAAGGGTTCTTAAGGAATGCAAAATGGAACTCTGTGAACCATTAACTAATATTTTTAATTTATCTCTTCAAACAGGTGTAGTGTCTGATATGTGGAAGATGGCTAATGTAATTCCTATTTTTAAAACAGGGGACAAGTCGTTACCGTCAAATTACCGCCCAATAAGCCTGACCTCAATTGTAGGCAAATTACTAGAGTCAATTATAGCTGAGATTATAAGAAGCCATCTCGATAAGCATAGCTTGATTAATGATACTCAGCATGGATTCACAAGAGGCCGGTCTTGTCTAACTAATTTATTAACTTTCTTCAGTAAAGCATTTGAGGCTGTTGACCACGATAAAGAATTTGATATTATTTACTTAGATTTTAGTAGGGCTTTTGATAGAGTTCCGCACCATAGACTGTTAAAGAAAGTGGCAGCTCATGGCATTGGGGGAAAAGTGCTCTCGTGGATCGAGTCATGGCTCACTGACAGGAAGCAGAGAGTGTCCATAAATGGGGTTAAATCCGAGTGGGGATCTGTAACAAGTGGCGTTCCACAGTGATCAGTCTTGGGCCCGTTGTTGTTTATAATATATATCAATGATCTTGATGAGGGAATTACTAGTGATATGAGCAAATTCGCCGATGACACAAAGATAGGTAGGATAATTGACTCAAACGTAGATGTTATGGAACTTCAGGAGGATTTAAACAAACTCTATTCTTGGTCAGAAAAGTGGCAGATGCAGTTCAATGTAGATAAATGCAAGGTTCTGAAGCTCGGGAGTGCCCATAACCCTAGTACTTATAAGTTAAATGATGTAGAACTTAGCCATACAGATTGCGAAAAGGACTTGGGGGTTATAGTGAGCAGCAACCTTAAACCAAGACAGCAATGCCTAAGCGTACGTAATAAGGCAAATAGATTACTGGGATTTATATCAAGAAGTGTAAGCAACAGAAGTCCAGAGGTCATACTGCAGCTTTATACATCATTAGTAAGGCCTCACCTAAATTATGCAGCTCAATTCTGGTCTCCATATTACAGAATGGACATAAATTCGTTAGAAAACATTCAGCGTAGGATGACTAAATTAATACATAGCATTAGAAATCTTCCTTATGAAGAAAGATCGAAGACTCTTAAGTTACATTCACTTGTTAGAAGAAGAATGAGGGGAGACCTGATCGAAGTGTATAAGTGGAAGATAGGTATTAATAAAGGGGATATTAATAAGGTCTTGAGGATGTCTCTCGAAGAGAGAACCCGCAGTAATGGATTTAAATTAGATAATTTTAGATTTAGAAAGGACATAGGAAAGTATTGGTTTGGAAATAGGGTAGTTGATGAGTGGAACAGTCTACCTAGTTGGGTTATTGAGGCTGGGACTTTGGGTAGTTTCAAATTTAGGTTGGATAAGTACATGAGTGGGAGGGGTTGGATTTGAGTGGGACTTTCACATCAGAGCTTATTTCTTGGGTGGCATTGAAAATTGGGTTGGGCAAATGTTTTGTTAGTGGGATGAATTGTAAAGGACCTGCCTAGTATGGGCCAACAGGCCTCATGCAGTGTGCCTCCTTTCTTATGTTCTTATGTTCTTATGTGTGTGTGTGTGTGTGTGTGTGTGTGTGTGTGTGTGTGTGTGTGTGTGTGTGTGTGTGTGTGTGTGTGTGCATTCATTCACCTATTTGTACTCACCTGTTTGTGGTTGCAGGGCTCGATTCACAGCTCTTGGCCCCGCCTCTTTGGTGGTCGCTACTACATTCACTCTCTTGTCTTGAGAGTTTGATTGATGGATTTGAGAATAAACACACACCATAGATGACTTGGTAACTTACATTAGTGGCAAATAAAAGAGAGCACTCAGAACCTGGCGCCTGACCTGTCTACTCCCTACCATGCCTTGTCTTCAACTCAGCTGCCCAGTGCCCGGAGGGCATTCAAAAAGCTCGTGACATCATGCTAGATCAGCAGTGAGGTCACACAACAGCCATTGACCTAACGGTCAATGGCTGTTGTGTGGCAATGAATGTAACGGTTACTGTACGAGTACACAGTACACAGTACTGACACATAAACTATGAATGTATCCTGTCTCCACTACATCACTCTCCAGATTGTTCCAAATCCTGACAACTCTGATTGAATAAATACTTCCTAACAACCCTGTGACTCATCCGAGTCTTCAGCTTCCAGTTGTGATCCCTTGTTGCTGTGTCCCATCTCTGAAACATCATGACCCTATCCATCTTGTCAAGTCATTTCAGTATTTTATGTGTAATTATCATGTCCACCCAATCCTGTCCTCCAATGTCATCAGGTAAATTTCCCTTAACCCCTCCTCGTAGGACATACCCCTTACCCCTTAGCCTGACTAGATATGAGTTCTAAACAGTTACTGCATACTCCGATATGGGCCTGACGTGCACGGTTACAAAATCTTGAACGATTCCTAACTAAGGTGTCGCTTTGCCAGGCGTCCATATGCTTCAGCAGTTATTTGTTTGATGTGCGCGTCAGGAGATGTGCTCGGTATTATGCTCACACCAAGAACCTTTTTTCCTTGACTCTTTGGCCCCCTATCCTATACTCTGCGATCTTTGACCTTTCCCAGTCTTCATTGCCTTGCACTTGGTGGGGTTAAAGTCCAGGAGCCAGTCGCTGGACCAGGCGTGCACCCTATTCATTTACTTTTATAGTCTTACCTGATATTCATACGATTGAGTTCTTCGCATTTGTTTTACATCGTCTGCAAACAGGGACACCTCTGAATCAGTCCCTTCCGTCATGCCATTCACAAATACCAGAAACAGAAACGGTCCTAGGACTGACCCTTGTGGAACCCCGCTCGTCACAGGCGCCCACACTGACACCTCGTCACGTACCATGACTAGTTGTTACCTTCCTTTCAGGTGTTTGTTTGATTCATTGCAGTGCCTTTCCTGTGTGTGTGTGTGTGTGTGCTCACCTAATTGTACTCACCTAATTTTGGTTGCAGGGGTCGAGACTCAGCTCCTGGCCCCGCCTCTTCACTGATTGCTACTAGGTCCTCTCTCTCTCTGCTTCCTGAGCTTTATCATACCTCTTCTTAAAACTATGTATGGTTCCTGCCTCCACTACTTCACTTGCTAGGCTATTCCACTTCCTGACGTGTGTGTGTGTGTGTGTGTGTTTGTGCGTCACACATCACTGAAATATTCACAATATTGCGCCAGTATGTTGAGTTGTGTTTCTAAATGAACTGAAGAGCCTGCTGAAGGCTGTGAAGCAGTGTTTTTCCTTATGGATGATGGAGTTACCAATATATAACCAAATAAAAATGATAAGTTGCGACATTTTATTCGCGCCGTGATTATGCAGTAATTATATAATGATTATACAGTCATTATATAATGATTATTCAGTCATTAGATAGTACACTTACAATTATTTGGTAGAGATGATTATTACACAAGGTTAAAATGCTGATGTGTGATTATTATAATAATGACTTGCGGTTTAAACCCTCACGTAAACAGCACTTCCTGTCATTTACACATCCACGTAAACAATGCAAGCTGTCACTTACACATACCTGAAGCCAATACATTGTCACGTACACGTGCATGTAAGCAGTGTATACTGTAAAGTACATACGCAGGTAACCCCTGCTTGCTGTCATATTCGTTAAGTTCGGGAGAAAGTATTAATTAAGCTGACTCAGGAAGCAGGTTGAGAGCCAGTACATTAGTGCTGCTGACACTAGTAAACATAGTGATATCTGTGATTGTATATGATTGCGTGTGACTGTATGCCATTGCATGTGATTGTATATGTAAGTGACTGCATTCGATTGTATACCATTGCATGCAATTTCAGGCGATTGTTTGCCCTTATACGCAACTGCATGTACCTATTTTCGATTATGTGCAATTGTATTGCGGTTATATGGAATTATATGTAATTTTCCGCAATTATTGTGGTATGACTACCAGAAATACAATTAGAAACTATACTGAAAAAATAGCTTGAGTTAACTCGAATAATTACAAGTTGTATTATTACCGGTGCAGTAATGGATACAGTACCGACAGGTTAATGAATAAGACACATGTGCAACACCTGGGGATCTTTATTGATGAGACGTTTCTCCTGTACAGCTGTACTTTCAGTCACAAAGGAGACTCGTATACTGGAGATACTGGAAGACTTGGAGAAGTACTTCTTTTGAGGTACTCAGGTTCTGAACCTTGACAGAACGTGTTCCGTCCTACAACCTTGATGAATCTGAAGCAGAGTCGTGAAGGTGGTGACTTATTGACTCGAGTCAGAGGAGAGATATTCATTAAATTGATTGTGTAAGAGACGGGTGCCTCTGGCTAAGCGCCACATTAACCAGGCTGTGAGAGCTGCGTGGGCCAGCTCTCTGCAATAAGCTTAGTCGTAGAACGGGCTGGTAGGATTGAAAAGCCCTCGATGCCGATCAGAAATGACAAATATATCACGAGTTACCAGTACACCATAATCAACACAAAAAAAAAATAGATCACGGATCACAAATCAAGGGAAGATACAAACGGTCTGAATACAACATGTAAAAAAGAGAGAGACAGTTTGAAAAAATAATGGTATAAACACAGATAATTAATATCGACAATTAGTTTAAAAAAAAGATGCATGAAAAATAGCTAGGATATATCGAAGCCACTTTTTGAACCACTCGCAAACGTAAATTTTATCAAGACATTTCGCCTGTGGAACAGGTGAAGCGTCTCAAATATATTCACGAATATCAAAGGTAGAATCTTCTGACACTTATATTAATAAGACACAGTGTGCGGTATATAGTACTTCATCGAGAAGACTTTTGTTTACCATGGACTCTTTTATCCGTGAGATATATATATATAGGTCTAGGCCTTTCGTGTTTCAATCAACATATTATCAGGTGCTTCCAGCACGAAAGGCCTAAAGCTATTATTCAACTCCCCCTGGTTGTCTTGCATCTTGTATCGCTACTTGACGATTCTTGCATATATATATATATATATATATATATATATATATATATATATATATATATATATATATATATATATATATATATATATATATAGATGCAAGGAATTCGCAAGAGCAGGCGAAATATACAAAAAACACTGATCTCTGGCTGAAGGAGACTCGAACCTACGAACCTTGGAACAAGGTACGCAGTGCTTTACCAATCTACCCACACTGGACCAATACCTTGGAGTCCAGCTTGCGCTAGACTTTGATCCAAGGCAGCCAGCTTTCAGGGAGAAGGCTTACAGCTTTTCATCTCATCCAAGGTATTGGTCCAGTGTGGGTAGATTGGTAAAGCGCTGCATACCTTGTTCCAAGGTTCGTAGGTTCGAGTCTCCTTCAGCCAGAGATCAGTGTTTGTGTATATTTCGCCTGCTCTTGCGAATTCCTTGCATTGTTAATATCTCTAGTCAGGCTGATGCATGCAGGGGATGAGATGAAAAGCTGTAAGCCTTCTCCCTGAAAACTGGCTGCCTTGGATCAAAGTCTAGCGCAAGCTGGACTCCAAGGTACTGGTCCAGTGTGGGTAGATTGGTAAATATATATATATATATATATATATATATATATATATATATATATATATATATATATATATGTCGTGCCGAATAGGCAGAACTTGCGATCTTGGCTTAAATAGCAACGCTCATCTTGCCATATAGGACAAGTGAAAATTTGTGTATGCAATAATTTCGCCAAAATCATTCTGAACCTAACGAAAAAAATATATTTCAGTTTGTTTAG